>NC_045165.1:25604609-25639609 GCF_900700415.2 Clupea harengus
GATCAGGATATGGTAAGTACTGAATCAGCCCTTGCTGATATGAAACATACATAAAAAGGTACCACTGATAATATTCAGATGAAGTTTTTTGTGGAGCTGTGGTGGAATATTGGTGGCTATTGGCTTCATTGTTTAACAGTTTACATCCTCTCCTCCCTCATTCTCTCCTCCTCTCATAACTTTCTCCCCCTCCCCCTCTCCTCTCCCCTTTTCACTGCTCTTTCCTCTCTTCATCTCCTCTCCTTCTCTGTCCATTTCTCCTCCTTTGTACCTCTCTCTCTCCTCCACGCTCTCACTCCCTCTCCCCGTCCCTTCCCGTCTCCTGAAGCCCAGTTCAAAGGTCCTCCAGAGAAGCCTCCTCGACTGAGTGCCCAGGTAATTTCCTCATTAAAGGCAGGCTGGAACTCCGCCCAGACGTCGCCAGCGCTCTTTGAAGCCTGCTGCCACGGCTGCGCTCTGCATGCTGCCGGTTGCCTCCATTAGTCGGCCGTCTGGCAGCTGTTTGCCATCAAAGCAGCGGGGCTTCAGTCGGAGCCCTGGGCACCGGTCACATGCCTGGTTATTAGGCCCTTAAAAGTTGCCAGGGATCTTTGTTGTCGGTGGCAGGGCAGGTTGGGTTTCAAAAACTGCTCCTGTTGTGGCAGAACAGAATGTGTACAGCCATCGCACAAAATGATTTGGCTCAAAGTTGACGTACCAGGATCATCAGATAGGACTGTGCAAATGCATTTGGGATTTGACATAACTGTTTCTAGTGCAAACAACCATGTTAATAGAACTCCTTGCCCCCCCCCCCCCCCCCCCCCCCCGTAGCCAGCCCCAACTGCAGAGCTGGATCGGTCGGAGGATGCGGTGTACAACAACGTCATGGAGATGGTGAAGATGGTGGTGCAGCTGAAGAACGATGTCAACATGCTGCCCCCCTCTGAATACGTCAACTTGGTGAAGGTATGGGAGACCTCCAGTTAACCCTCACAACTAGAAATATTTCATAACTATATGAATACTTCATAGAGCAAATGGAAGCTTCTGATATACATTATGAAAGTGATGGTAAAGCAACACCCTCTAGCATTGTACCGGTCGTGTAATAAGGGACATGCCAAAGCAGTCCTGTTGAAGTTGGCAAGTTGCATGATCAGTTTATGTCATCTGTTTGTTTGTTTGTTTGTTTGTTTGTTTCTGTATGCTTGTTTGTACATCAGTCTGTTGGGCTGACCCTGCGGAAACTGATCAACAGTGTGGATGAAGCCCTTCCAAACTTGGACACGTCTTGCAAGACAGAGGTATTACACACTCAAACACACACCATAACCCTGACTATTTGTATTAATAAGATGCTACTCACCCTCAACCTTTTGATGTCGCAATTAAAAAAATTCACAAAACTATGTGGTTAAGAACCTTGTCTAATCAAATACTTATGCCCCCCCTCACTCTCTCTCTCTCTCTGTCTTTGTCTCTTTCTCGCTCTCTCTCCCACACGCACACACACACACACACACACAAACGCACACACACACACACACACACACACACACACACACACAAACGCACACACACACACACACACACACACACACACACACACACACACACACACACACACACACACACACACACACACACACACACAGATTGAGGGCACTCAGAAGCTGCTGAATAAAGACCTGGCAGAGCTGATCAGTAAGATGCGTCTGGCTCAACAGAACGCCATCACCTCGCTGAGGGAGGAGTGCAAGAAGCAGATGCTGGCTGCGGCGCACACTCTGGCCATGGACTCCAAAAACCTCCTGGACGCCGTGGACCAGTCCCGGGTCCGGGCCAATTCAGCCAAACCAGCCTCTGAGCCAACTTAGCCCTGGGCCATCCACCAGGGATCTCATCGCCTTGGTACTCCCCAATCCAGAGACATTCAGCTGGGGGGATTCAAGGAGCATGCTACTGAAGATGGGGTTCTTAAACCTCCTCAGGGTCCTTAGAGGACAAAAGTGCCTTTTGACACCGCTACAGTAGTTCCCTCTCAGGTCCAAATAATATTCAATAAATCACTAGGATCCTAATGACATTTCAAAATATCAGGCAGGTTCACATTCCCTGCAGTTTTAATAGAACTGAAAGGACATCTTCAGTCCACTAGTGAAGCTCTGAAAGGCCATCGTACACCAAATGGAGACACGTGACTTCTTTTTTTTTTTAAGGGTCACATACATGTGTGAAATTAGAGAACCCTATGCTGCATAACTTGATAAAACTTATATTTAAGATGTCATGAAAAGTGTATTAATGACCCGGTCATACATGTGTCTGTGTGTAAAGTAGAAACCACTCAAACACACACAGGCAGACCAGTAGTACAATGTCTGGACTGGAGGGTCATTTTCAAAACATCTGGACTGGAGGGCCATGTTCAAAACATCTGGATGTTGTGGGCCTTCAGTGTTACATTCAAAAGAAAATGAACTGATTTTATTTTACTGAACATTTTTTTTTTTACCATGGTACTTAATATTTGAGAAAAAGAGAAAAACAGGGTGTTTATTTTTTGAAAGACATGAATGTTATTGTGTGTCCAGAGTTTTTGCTGTAGGCATAGCCTCAGTTTTTATGAAATAAATACATAAAATAATAATTGAATGTGGTTTGGCATTTGTAAGGGTGTTGCAGAGCTAATGTCAATAGACCTTTCTCCAACTCATTTGTTCATTTCTCTTGTTCACATGATTTAGACACATTGTCCACTGCAGCCTTTTATACTTATTTAGACTCTTCTTTAGATTGTGATGATGACGCAGCTCTCACGTAAAATTACTGTAATTTGTTTATATTAAAAAAAACAGACTGAAGTGGAGACATTGGCTACCGTATTAGCCCAGTGTGGCCACTAGAGGGAAACCTTCACACGCACACTGTGGTGTCTACCAATTGTCTGCCCAGTCATTTGACTGGGGTGACCTCATGGCTGTCAACCTTATCCTTTCCTTGTCAGGAAAGCTCATTCATCTGAAGAAAACTGGGGACAGGAGAGGAGGGGGTTTATCTCTCAGCGACTGCCATCGCTTCACATCAGGCCTCTGCACAGTTACAGAAATGTGATTGACGGATATTTACAGTAGTTCCCTCAGTAGGTCGGGTCAATTTACTACCACAGACACCGGGAAGCACTCTACCCTAATCAATGATCAGGACGAACGTCTCACTCCTCATTTGTTGCTATGGGAGAGCTAATTAATGACTCAATCTAGTTACCTCACATCCCCCATCTACTGTAGCCCAGTCACTGCAGACTAGAACCACCAAATAGAAGCTTCTGGAATTAAATTATAAATCAGGAGTTTTTGCAGAAAATGTTGGTACAGTGTGACCCAATAGTCTGACTGTATTACATAGACAAGTGTCAAATCCAGTTATATTTTTTGGTTTCAAATCTGTATCACCAATTAGACATTTCCAGGATTTGTCAGCGTTTTTATTATACTTACAAAATGAATAAATATGACCATGAAGGTAATCATGGTTTTCTGAGAGGTCCTCCATCCCATAACTTAATTAAATAATTACAATTACCATTTGCAATACCTAATAACAAAAACAAATACTGAGAGCCCAGGATTAGGTTCTGCATGCACTTCCATCTGCTTGCCTGAAACCATTTTGTGCTACTGTTTCAAAGAAGACCCTTTCCTCCACACACTGGCGTTCCTTTCTGAAGGAACAATGGAAATCCCGAGCGACTCATTCGATCCATTCTTGAAAGATGGCGTGTAAATGGAGTTCAGCTTCAGATGTGGAAGAAGGTCAGGCCGAAAGATATCGCGATGCTCTTTACTACTCCTCATTTCGCCAAGGCTGTCACAGCTCCAATCCCTCTTCTCCTGATCAATGCAACAAGAATCCCCTGACCACGCATTGGGATATAAAAGGGACATTGTGCTGACTGGTGCGAGAAGGGACGATAATGATGCAAAACATATGAAGTCAAGCATGGAGACCTGGCTCAAACTCTGACCTTCACCATGGTAACCCTCTCATGGGGGACGCTGGCATTAATGGAATGTTTGATATCACTGACTTTCAATAATGAGAGGAGCTGCTTAAAACACTGCTGGACTGAAAACCTACCCATGAACTAATGAACCAGTCCCAGAGTATCACACAGTACTCAAAGGTACTAACATTACATTTCCCTTTTTCCTTTATGTATGTACAGTACTGACAGAAGATTCAGTCCCTCAAAAGTCTTAGTTAGCTACACATTCTCAAGCCAGGTATCACATATTTACCACTGAATGTCAGTCGGTTCTGTGGTTTTTATGAAATCGCATAATCTGGCACAATACACTTGTGTACTAACAATTAAACAGGGTTATGGTGGGGTGATGTTTTAGGTTTTTACAGGTAATAGGAAGAGCATGGATACAAGGTTGGTGTTATCACTGCACTCCTGACATCACCACTGGGAAAACGTCTACTAACATTAATTACTCTTGTGATGTCTGTCAATCAGCTCTTACTATGATAACAGTGCAGCATACCTTTGCACAAAACATAAACAATCAAAGGGAATAAGTACAAATGGCAATTCAAGCATCCAGTTTCGGATGTTTTGTCGCAACTTAGGTAGGAAATCCATTTTAGTCAAGGACACTTTGCCTTCCTGCTTGTCTAAGGTACAGATAGGATCGGTCTCTGACAGGTGAAGCTGAGTCCTGGCATTGCCTTGCTGGTACTTGCACTGGGGTGACACTGGCCTGTGTGTGTGTGTGTGTAAGAGTATGTGTGTGTGTGTGTGTGTGTGTGTGTGTGTGTGTGTGTGTGTGTGTGTGTGTGTGTGTGTGTGTGTGTGTGTGTGTGTGTGTGTGTGTGTGTGTGTGTGTGCGCGTGTGTGTGTATGTGTGTGTGTGTGTGCGCGAGTGTGTGTGTGTGTGTGTGTGTGTTATCACCATGTCCCAGAGCGGTGACCTAGATCATTCCTGAGAGCCAAGGTGGCAGGAAAAGGCCGACTGTCCCCAGCAGGCACACGATGATGAACATCCACAGAAAGATACGGTCAATCACCATGGCCACATATTTCCAGTCCTCCTTCACCTGCAGAGGAAGAGGGTGAATAAACAGTAATCCCATGTTAAGTGATTTATAAGGGTGGGTTTGGAATCAGCTTATGTTGGCATGTGCTGCTGATGTCAGCTTGGGCAGACACAATGCAATGTGGGGTTCATATCTGGGCAATTTATCTTTGAAGGGAGAGAGGCAGAAAAAGAGAGGTGTGTGTGTGTGTGTGTGTGTGTGTGTGTGTGTGTGTGTGTGTGTGTGTGTGTGTGTGTGTGCACATGTGCATGCATGTTGTGAGTTATGTGTGTGTGTGTGTGATTGAGGAGGGTACTTACACAAAAGTCAGCATCCTCAGCGCGCAGGTGATCTGCGATGTAACACACCCCATCCAGGGCGTGGAGCACTCTGGGGGAGAGGAGCAGGGCCGGGTCAGCCTGCAGGCCCCCGAGACCGGATAGCCGCTGGGAGAGGCTTCCCCTGGAGCCCAGCTGTAAAGCCAGACCATCCAGTTGGTGGTGCGAGGCAGCCTTCCTGCCCAGCTGGTCCTCATCCGGCAGGTGCAGAGTGGGGAAGGAGTAGGAGGTGGGCACCCCCCTCCACGTCCCCAGCCTCAGGCCTGCCTGCGCGTCCTGGCCGACGGGGGTCCGGTCCACATCCGTCTCCTCGTGAACCCAGCTCTTGGAGGTGCTGAGGCTGGAGGTGGGCACGTAGGCGTGGCTGTGAGCGTGGCAGCGCGGCCGCTCCTTGGTCTGCGGCCGCTGCAGGCGCCGGCGCTTGGCGTTGGGCGCGGGCCGCCGCATGAACAGCCAGCGCGGGATGAGCTCCAGGAAGACGGTGTGCACCCAGCGCGGCATCTCGTGCGTGCTGGGCGAGCGGTGGTGCACGTTCAGCACGAAGACGGTGATGACGATGGAGAGCGTGACGAAGATCATGGTGAAGAGCAGGTACTCGCCGATCAGCGGGATCACCAGCGACGTCGACGGGATGATCTCCGTGATGAGCAGCAGGAAGACGGTGAGCGACAGGAGGACGGAGATGCAGAGGGTGATCTTCTCGCCGCAGTCGGACGGCAGGTAGAAGACCAGCACGGTCAGGCAGGAGATGAGCAGGCAGGGGATGATGAGGTTGATGGTGTAGAAGAGCGGCAGCCGGCGGATGATGAAGTAGTAGGTGATGTCCACGTAGATCTCGTGGCAGCAGTCGTACTTCTTGGTGTTGTAGGTGCCCATGGCGTCCATGATGGCCCACTCGCCGCTCTCCCAGTAGTCCTTCAGGTCCACCGCGTTCTCGATGCGCTCCAGGTCGATCTTGGCCTTGTCGTAGGTCCACGAGCCGAACTTCATCTTGCAGCTCTGCTGGTCGAAGGGGAAGAAGGTGACGTCGATGCTGCAGGAGCTCTTGTAGATGGCCGGGGGCACCCAGCGCACCTGGCCCGTGTAGAACAGGTGGGCTTTGGTCATGTGGGTCACGGCAAACTCCCCGTCGGCACTGAGAGGAGGAGGTCAAAGATTAACAGTGCATACCAGAGATCACAATAGTGATGGCATGGTACTCACAACTCCAAAGACATTATATGACCTTATATGCCTTACATTGATGAATTCAAATCGGAGAATGTATTGGAATCTGAGCAAAGAAAGGGATCAAGATATTCTTGCTATGACAATTGATTCCCTTAAAAATTACATTTAAACAAAATAAATAACATAAAAATATCTTGCAGTGATGCAGTAATATTGCAAGTGAGCAATGTCATGCCTTTGTTTCTGCAGAGATCGTGTCAATTCCAATGATTTTCAAATAACAAATTGATCACAATCTTGAATTCTGGAGAATGTTCTCTAAAAATCTAAAGCACCAGAAAAGAGATTTCCGAGAGCCTTTGTTCTGATAAAGAAAGCTGAACAAACTCACAGTAAGCACCCAGACAAATGAGAGCACTCCGTTAAATATTTATGGGAAGAAAAAGAAAATAAATACTAAATTTAGAGACCTTCCATCTAGCCCAAGGACATTTGAAGCCACATTTAACAACTCCTCAGTAAATTATCCAATGTTTTCCATGCTCCATAACCTTTAATATTCTGCGTCACTTTAAATAATTTTCAAACTTGACTTTCAAACTTAAATCTTCTGATGCAAGAGGAAGTCAACATTCCATTCCAGCACTGCAGATGGAGAGATCCAGAAGATGCCTCTGCTAATCAAGGCTGCTCTGCTGCAGAGGCGAAGTCGTGTAACTCTGAACTTAATTTCATTAGTAATTGAGAGTGGTTATTCAAGACGATACATCAGCAGTCTGTATTTCACTGCCAAGCTTGTCCACTCCTCCTCACTATTCAACTCGATTAGACCAACAGAGAGACAGATACGTCTTAATTGCAGATAGACTAAGTGAACATGTTATTATAAAACAGTCTTTAATACTGCCCCAAATCAAGTTTGACAGTACAATTCGACACTTCGGAAATAAAATACTGAGTGATTGCGACAGGACTGTGATGGTTAATACGTTTCTAAATTCTTTGTGCGCACTTATTGAAAATGGTGATTATGTGTAATTTCCTTCAGTAAAACCTAAAACCATCATTAGATATTAGACTCAAGCAAGGCCTGTGTGCAGAGTGAAGCTGGTGCTGGATGAGAAGCTATTCCACAGAGGTCCTCCAGTTAGGATATATGGACGCAATCCCAAACCTGATGTGTTTTAGCGGTAGAAATACCAATTTTGAAGAATGAGTCAGGCAACACAGATGTGTACAGCTTTTGATGCGTCATTGATGCAGTGGATACATAAGAAGCTAATGCTAACATTTTAGTATATAGTATGTGGAGCATTTTTTTAAATGCACACTTACTTATTATACAGGACAATATCGGGAACCCAGATGAGCTGTGAGGGGACCCTGATGGATGTGACATTGTCATAATCAGAGGGCTGCCAGCGCAACTTATAATCATTCCACTCCTGAAAGAGAGAGAGAGAGAGAGAGAGAGAGAGAGTGAGAGAGAGAGAGTGAGAGAGAGAGAGAGAGCGATAGAGAGAGAGTGAGAGAGAGAGAGAGAGAGCGATAGAGAGAGAGAGAGAGAGTGAGAGAGAGAGAGAGAGAGAGAGAGAAATGAGAGAGAGAGAGATAGAGAGAGAGAGTGAGAGAGTGAGAGAGTGAGAGAGAGAGATAGAGAGAGCGATAGAGAAAGAGAGAGAGAGAGAAATTAGAGAGAGAGAGATAGCGAGAGAGAGTGAGAGAGTGAGAGAGAGAGATAGAGAGAGAGAGAGAGCGAAAGAGAGAGAGAGAGGGAGAGGGAGAGAGAGAGAGACAGAGAGAGAGAGAGAGGGAGAGAGAGAGAGAGAGAGAGAGAGAGAGAGAGAGAGAGGGAGAGAACATAATCAGTGTCCGTCACAAAGGTAATAATGCACAGCTATAAAATCATTCATTTACTTGGTCTCAGCTTTCTCATTACTTCTGGCTCTCCTTGTACCTGTATGTGATGTTTGTTATCAATCAGGTCAGTGTGTTTAGAAGGTTTATGGGTGGCTGTGCATGCTGCCATGTGCATGTTAACCCTTATTCTAAAAACATACTGTGATGGTATAACACAACCACCACAGACTCAGACCACAGACACCAAGGCTTCACTGGAGAATCTCCACCAGTAGCTGGTGTTACAGTAGAATATGTCCACTGGTGTGAAAGTAGAATATGTCCAAGGCTTCTCTAGAGGATCTCCACCAGTGTTACAGTAGAATATGTCCACTGGTGTTACAGTAGAATATGTCCATCACCTGCTTTAGCCACACATTGGTGGTCATCATCTGGTTCTTCTCGTCCTGCGGGGAAAATAAGTGGTGAGTGGAGTGGCCAGTTAATTACATCTGAGGGAGAACCTGCTCAACTCATCACACAGGAACCTGGGTGCACACTGGTCAATAGTCCATAGTACATTACACTATTACATACGAGCCAGCTACTAATGAAGGTAGTGGGCAAAGCTAATGCAATAAGCCAAGTTAATTAAGTCAGATAATGCTACAGCATAATAATACAATTGTTCTTCACATATTATGGGTTTTTTCAAACATAGATATTCCATCTAAGAAACCTGGGGACCAAAGGGTTCATATCATATTAAAAGCACCACATTAATCAAACTCTATTGAGTTTCCACACAAAAGCATTCCATTTGGCAAAATATGATTTCCAAGGTAGCAGAATGAGTCATCATAATTATGACTATGCTAAACTGATTGTTTTGTAATGCTATGGCAAAAGCCTGGAGGTCTTATTCAAAAGAGGAGTTATGCACAACATAAGAAGCACACTAGTAGGCAGCAGGTGGCTGGAAGGTAGCATTGCAATTGAATTACTAATAAGTGGACTTAAACATCTGCATTACAGTACAAAAAAAATAATACATTCCAGTACAATAAACAGACATTTCACCAAAACCAGAACCGAAAAACTAACCACATCAATCAGCTGAGCAATGGAGAGTCCGAATTTGACAATGACGACATCTGTGATGTTGCGCACTGGCCGGGACCATTTGTTATATCCCTTAAAGAGATTTTTGAAAAGGAGGTCTTCAGCATGTGCGTGAGTCCACTTGTCTCCTGCCACAGCTGCAGACAGACAGACAGACAGACAGACAAGACAAATGCTGAAATGCTAAACAGGTTTACATTACACATGAGAGTTTAAGCATCCTTAGGTTTAAGGCAGTAAACAAATGCACATTATACTAACCTTACATATGATATATACCTGCACAGCTGTACCTAGACTGAAATTGTGCATAAGTTCTGAGGATCATTGGATGAATGAGGAGCGGTTTTACTTGAAAGCAAAAGTTCAATGAGTGAAAATGAAAAGCCACTGTGGATACAGTTTGAACTGAGTCCTGGTTAGATGAATCAGGTAATGAGGAAATGCTAACATCTAGAGCGGTGACAGTTCTAAGTTTTGAACTTTGCATTAACACCTTTCTACTGGATGTGACATGACTGATCCGGGCCGAGGCACATAAGACGTAAGGCTTGGGAAAGCCAAAAAGGTTGTATCATCACTATCACCATCATCACTATTAATGATGTAATTATTACTACCATCAGAGTAAACACGGCCACAATGACCTTTTTCTTATAGATTGACATCCGCAACATGATATTTCATGAATATTTAAACAACTAAACTGACCTTTTTGAACGCCATAACTGTCACTTGTTTGCCAAAGCATCTTACCTAGCCTACCTATTTCAGCAAATCTTGTGGTTACTGGCATTCATTAATAAGAGGACCTGGCCATGCAAAGCCTCTTCCACACTGTAATCACTAGTCACTCCTTAATAACATCATTCAACTTCAATTGGATTAAACTTTAAGTTAATAACTTTGCCATAATGCCGTTCGCAAGCATTTCTGAATAGATTTCCATTTGAGTATTCCCACTTCAGGCTACTCGTTACGGTTTTTCATATGCTAAAACAATCAAACATTGTCAACATGTAATTTTATTAACAAGAACACATAAAAAAAAAAACATGCATCACCCTACTAACCTATTTCATTAAAGTTTGACAAATGCAATCTTTTGTGCAAAAATCGCTCTTAAGATGGTTCAATAAAGGATATACAATTCTGAAGACAGTCTGCAAGACCACTTTATCCTATAAGTTTATATTTAAAAATATTTTTCCAGCAGAATAAAATAAAAACAAAGTTACTCTCTCAATATTTTTCACATCAGCCTGCAATAAGCTATCTTACCACCAATACTTACTCCTCTCGGTTAATGCAAGGCAGCCAAGCAAAGTGATCCTCAAGAAAAACACTAGTAAAGCTCGTTCCATATCACAGCTTCATGCAAGCGTCCAAACGAAAAGTTAGCCTGTTCTGAACCCGTAGATCCATTTCATGACATAGTCATCTCTGCTTGGTCGCTGGGTGGTGTTCTGAAGACGCTTTCTCGCGGTGGCAGTTATCTAGAGGCAAGCATTACGGTGATCCAATGCATCTCCGGCCAAGACGTGCAGAAGTGAGAACCAGAAGCATGGCATCATGACATAGAGTTTGACGACACTCATATGGGTATTGTTAAGTGACCAACGATGACCTTTCAAAGATTACTTAAAGACCGATATTTTAAGGTCTGGATTGATCTATCTTTGTATAGGAGAGGGGTTTAAACTTTACTAAACCTGATCCGTTTATTTATATATCTCCATAGTGGTGCACACGACCGTTCATATTTTTAAGAATATGCATCTGTCATAAGTTATAGGCCATAGCCTCATACCTACATCGGCAGGAGCAGTCATTTTATAGCTAAAACTTTAATGTTATTCAGGTGGAAAAATAGTCAAAAAGCACGCTAGGGGGAGGCAAATTCTCAACGTCTTATAGGCTACTTTCCCAATCGTTTTGTTGGTAAACAGAACAGCAAAGACATAATCAGTTAGACTTTTTAATCTTAATATTTCACGAGATTGGATTGTGTGTAGGCTCTACGGGATTATTTTCATATACTTTATCCCATCCTGAGCATTGGCTATGCATTCAAAGTTTCACGGCTCTTGTCTTTTGTGGGCTTAATAAAACATATTATTAACAACTTGACACAGAACTCCGTTTCTGAGACTTCAAAGGCTACTTTTAGAAAAAGGTCGATCGTGTAGCAGCAAACATTCAGATTTATTCGTGCTCTTCAGACTGGTAAATTAAACAATGTGTCCGGCGACTTCCAGTGGGCTGTTCACGTAACAACTAGTTTGCATGTTAGCAGCGAGGGCTGCCCCAAACAATGTCATTCTGTGATAAGCTACGCCTGTGAGTCTGAAATCGGAACGGCCAGCCCACTGCATACTTATTGTGGTCGGCAGGCTAAGTTGTTTCACTTCTCCCCCACGACTGCAAACCGATGGCGCTAAAGACAGCTGTGCTGTTCAATTTATGGGGTGGTGTCCTGACCACTCGCCCGTCCCAGTCTTTTCTGAAATACGAGAAATCTCTCGGTCTTCCCAGGTAAGCGGTAATAGCTAATACAAACCGTAACCGCAGGCGTTGGGCCTCCGGCTGGGCCTCAAAGTCCACCCGTTGCCACACGACTTAAAAAAATCAGGGGGAAAAAAGAAAACAGTTTATTGAAAGCCCGCTAAGCCTAGTCTGAAGCCTGTAAAACCAATCAAATGTAATCTAACCATATTTCTTTTCAGTGATGTCATATCAAAGACCTTGGCTGCAGGAGGGACTGAGAATGCCTTAGTTCGAGCTGAGAGGGGAAAGATTACTTTACAACAGGTAAGGGGATACAGCAGGTAAAGTTATTTTACATTTGTGAATTTTAAGGGGAGTGTTAAGGTGTGTTTAAGATTATATATAATATACTATATTAATATATATTGTAATATATAATATCCTAGGTAATACAGTCTCCTTCTAGCTTCTGTGGTTATGGGTCAAGTGCATCCTAATGACTTCTGTGTAGCAACTCCGCACCCTAAGAGACAAAAAATGTTAGCCTACACTGAACTAAGGACATAAGGACTAAGTTTCTTGCCGAACAATCAAAATGAACAGATAGAGGGTTTAGTTCAGTATGCTTTTTCCTAATATCCGTTGTTTTAATTCATGCTATTAATGCTATGCTGTTGTGTTGATGATTTTAATGTGTCTGTGTATATATGTACTGAACATGTCTTCAGATGCATACTGAGCTGGAGGAGGATATTAAGAAGGAGGCCAGCGTTCCGGGGCTGACCTCGCCAGCTGAGTTCGCCCTAGCGGAGCTCTTTCGAGAGGTTAGAGGGGCAGACTTTCACAAGCCCATATTGGAGGCTGCTGCAGCCCTTCGCCGTCACGGTGAGCTTCTGCTGCCCCCAAGCCCAGTCTTGTCTTCTGTTTTGTTCATCACATGCAGCCGGGTATGACATCAGTAGAAGGCTACATTAAACACGAAGGTCCATTCTTCGGATGTAGTTGAATTCATTCATTTTTTATTAAATTATATAACAGTACATTTTTTTTCAGTTTATCTAAATTTATAAAACTCATCAGTAACAGTATCTGTAGATATGGAAGTAGGGAAGTAAATTGATTTTTTTTAATTGAATTGAAGTGAATTGATTTTTATAGTGCAACAAATGCTTAAACTAAACACTATCAATTTCCAGTTTCACGGTTGAGGGTAATTGGGTCATGGTTGTCCTGCATCTTCTCTTGTAGGTGTTACCACAGGTGTGCTGGCTAACCTGTGGGTCGACGATACCCCTCAGCGTGAGCGCACAGCTCAGATCCTGTCTGTTCTGGAGGGCCACTTTGACCTGGTGCTGCGGTCCTGCTTCACAGGGGCCCGTGTACCTGAGCCCGCCATGTTCAACATGGCCCTGGAGAAGCTTGGCCTCACCCCTCAGCAGGTACTGGGGGCAAGGGCCGCAGCTGTCATTATTATCACCATTCTCTTCCTCTCTGAGGTGATGGGAAAGTTTAACCGATATGATTGTAGACAAACTACCTTTTAACAAAAGTGTTTGTTTACTCAAACTGGACATTAACTATTTTTATCAAGCACTATGAGGAGGCAAGTTACCAGTTCAGAATCAGAATCAGAATCAGGTTTTATTGGCCAAGTAAGTTTGCACAAACAAGGAATTTGACTTGGTAAAGTGGCTCTCAGTGTGCTTACACAAAATATACATTACAACACAATACAAAACAAACAGTGCAACGGTCTAAGAAGTTTAAGGAAGTACTGTATATACTAGGCGGAATGGCTATATACAGTAGTTGTGAAATGTTACACAACAATAGTGCAAAGAAGAAGTGGAGAGTGCAAGAAGTGCAGGGATAAATATATATGCTATATATGCTACAGTGGGTTAGCTGTTCAGTAGTGAGACGGCGAGGGGGAAGAAACTGTTTTTGTGTCTGGAGGTTTTGGCGAACAGTGATCTGTAGCGTCTACCAGACGGGAGGAGTTTGAATAGTTTGTGTCCGGGGTCTGCAGTGATACTGTTGTTTTTTTACTAGGTTAGATTACTTGAAAAGGGGATGTTTCTTTACCACGTTTCAGATCTGGTCACTGCATCAGTCAATAAAGTGATGATATATCAGATGTAGGGTTTTGAGAAATTCTTAAGTTATGTCAAATGCTTTGTGTTCAGTCTATCTGATGGCACAATTGAGGCACACAAGTCACTTTTAGTCATTATTGTGTGTGTGTGTGTGTGTGTGTGTGTGTGTGTGTGTGTGTGTGTGTTGTTTATGAGACGATCCTTTGCATTTGTGTGCACATTCCGTTGTGTGCATTCTGGGTACGGACATGAGCGGACCCCTTTGCTGTGATGTTCCCAGGCGGTGTGGCTGGATGCAGAGGAGGAGGGCGTGAAGGCTGCAGAGAGCCTGGGGATGGCTGGCGTCCTTGTGCAAGACATGAGCACCGCTCTCAACCAGCTGCAGATGCACACCGGAGTGGAGGTGCCAATCTTACTAACACCAGCACACAGCTTGCGTGCTTCCCTGTGTGAGCCACACCAAGGCCTGCAGAGAAGGGCGCATGTGAAAACCATATACTGCCTCATTTTCTTGTCAATCCCTACTAATTTCAGTTATGATATAGGGCCCTCAGTAGGTGGGGTTTGGTGAGGTTACCAGGACAAAACTCTGTATTTTCTCATTTCATAGGTAGTCAAACATGGTCAATAGTGCATGGTTCTCAACAGTTTGTTTAACTGATTGTATAAATCACAATGCTTGCTCGCTTGCTCTTGGAAGTCAGAGCAAAGTGAGAGCAAAACTCTAACTAAAGAAGACTGTTAGCAGAATGTAACTAACTTGTGAGTGGAGGGAAAACATGTAGTCTATATGATCAAAAGATTTTGACGTCAACCCGTGTATATCTGATACCGTTTAGATAAAAATATGTTATTGTAAATTAGGTCAGAATGTAGAAGCATAAGTAGTGTTTTTTTGTAGCTGCTCCACTCATGGCCATGTGGTGAAGTCATCATATGTGAAGTGACCCCAGCAGACCTCATCAGGCTGCAGTGCAATAGTCTATGTCTCATGCAGTGCAATAGTCTATGTCTCATGCAGTGGAAACATGCATTTCACAACCTTTTTCTGATTAAGTGTTGCATTAACATGGCTTTTTCGTTGCAACAGTAATTGTATTTTCTTGTAATGGAGAGATGTAAGTACTTGTAAGTAACTAGTTGATGCGTGATGTTGATCAAACACCTTGTTTTTTAAGGAGGCTGTGGTAGTTGTTTTGATGCTGTTTTTCTGCAGGTTCAGAGCTCAAAAGATGGACTCCCCAGTTCTTGTAGACCTGAGGACGCCACTCATGGATTTGTCACCATCAAGGTAGCAGCTTTTAGTTACACACAACCATACACACATAGCTATGCATACAGGTAGATGGACATACAGGTGAACACACTCACACATAAACACACACACACACACACACACACACACACATCCATAAGGGCCTAAACATGCACACACATACACATGCAGATGTCATAATACAATGAGACACACACATAGGATACACATACAAACACAAGATGTGACCAAACAAAAGGTTGTCTGCCAGTCACAAAGAAACCTTAAAGAAAAGCTCAGCACAGGATAGGCCAGACAGCATCTCTACAGCAGATGCACAGCCACTAATAGCTAAATAGGAATCAAGACATACAACATTACACACTAACTTTATGGCCATGGGGCTCCTCTGTAGGCTGCCCAAAATGGAGTCCAATATTAAGTCCACACTGCACACACCGGTCCAGTAAAGGCTGCTTTGCTGGGAAGTTATTAGCACATTTGTGTCCTCCCCATGAGAACAGACCCTGCCAGTTGTTTACAAACTCCTTAAACAAGGTTAACTCTGAGGAAATGAACAGTGGCTCTAAGCTGTGTTGCCTAGCAGCAAGACATGAATGCCTCTCTCTCTCTCTCTCTTTCTCTCTCTCTCTATCTCTCTCTCTCTCAGCCTGGGGTTCAGATCCACTTTGTTGAGATGGGGGATGGCCCCCCTATCCTGCTCTGCCATGGCTTCCCTGAGAGCTGGTTCTCGTGGAGATACCAGGTGAGTGTTATAATCAATAACATGTTATAATTATGTATTATTTGAAACGTGTAGTTTAAAACATTGTGACCTTATGGGCTTCTGGTATATAAATGTGTGCTGTTTGAAGCTTGCCACATCTGTTTGTCTGTCTGTCTATCTCTCCCAGATCCCTGCCTTGGCAGATGCTGGATTTCGAGTACTGGTTCCAGATCTGAAAGGATTTGGGGACTCTACTGCACCAGAAGGCAGGTCCATTCCTTCTCCCCCCCCCCCCCCCCTTTTTCCTCACATGCATCATTACTGCCCCTCCCTCCCTCTTTCATCATCACTGTCCTTCTATCAGTCTCCTGCTTATATCAATCAGGTTGTGTATGAATAACTAATCATTCATATGTTAGGATATGATTAATATGTTTTGGTAATCTGCATGCTAAGAGCTTGGAAAAGGCAACGACAACATTTAGACCACTCTTGATGTTAGAGACAGTATGCAACAATTTGCCACTTTTTGTATGATTTTATATTCTATACCATACCTTAAGTATATGCTCAGCATCTTCCCAGCCTAACCTGCCTGATAAGATCAGATTAACCTGTCTGATACGACCAAAAAGACTAAAGAAACTCAGCTTTAAATTGTTTGCGGTAGTTGAGCAGCTGGTATGGCTGATAGTTACCACATCAGAATCCGTTCATCACAGCGAGGAAGTGGTGGGATTACCCAAGCTGTTCATGTATAGTTGTGTCAGTGCATTTCCCACGGTACCCAAATGAATTTATATGTAAGTGTCGAGATTTGCTTGTTTGATGGTGTGTGTATATTTCCATGAGTGAAAAGGAAACTGTTAAAAAAAGGTTTCAAAGTCATTTCGTCTTTATCTGTGCTGACAGACATTGAAGAGTATTCCCAAGAAAATCTCTGCCAGGCAAGGACAGACACCTGTACATACACCGTACATTCACTGATTGTTTTGCACATTTATACATCCTCTGTCTACTAGTAGACTACTAACATGAATGTGTTTTTTGTCATTTTTAGGATGTGCTGACATTCATGGATAAATTGGTGAGTCTGGTGATGTGTAACCGTAATCTTTCTTAAAGTCTTAAAGTCAATACCAAGACAAGATTCGGAGGAGATGATTCAAAAATATTTTGTCTTGAATTACCATCATCATGCTATAAGATGACACACTTCTTAGCTGCTGCCATAGTCAAATCAATGAGGAGAAACATAAAGTAATGTATTGTGCCATTTTAGGATTAGGGTTAGGGTCATCAACACCATTAAGGGGCATTCTGAGTCCTGTGTGTGGTCAGGACAATGCTCCGTCAGAGCTGTGCCCTGGGTTGTGTCAGGGGATGTCATTTTTGTGTAAGACTGTCTCTGTCTGTTTCTGTTTCTCGCCCAACAGTTGTAGCCGGGTAGAAACACACGTTTAGTAAGAGCTGAGCAGGGAGCAGTAGCAAGGCCAGGCCAGCTTCAGGAGGGTAGGGGATTTAGCGGTTCACTGACCCCTTACTTCCAGTTAGGCTGTTTTTTCCTGTGACAGATTTTATGTGTGGAACTATGTTGTGTGAATACGTTGAATGCATAAAGAGTCTGAATGAATACAAAAACTGCATTCAATTGGTACTTCAAAATGGAAATTTGTTTTGAATTTTATTATAGGCAAGTAAGGCATTTGCAAGGCAAATTAAGAGCACAAGTATACCACAAAGGGTGTGTGTGAAGCAGTTGTAGTCCTAAGCATTCCCTGTGTAATTGGGTTGGCTTGCAGTCAGAGGGAAATGAAAATCATACTGAAGAATCTGAGTGTCAGCACAGCTTTGGTCTTCTCAATAGGGAGAGAGCTAAGCCTGGATTACCCAGCTATAGAAAAACCAAACTGCCTTAGCAGTAGTAGTAGTAGTGTTAGTGTTAGTATTAGTATTCTATATATATATATATATATACTAAGAGGAGCTGTAAAGTACTTTTTTCACTCGTCATTGTGCCATTGGACTCATTATTGCTTTATAATATTGCCTTAACTCTTCAAAATCACATGGGTGTAGTTTTCCCTGATAGAACATTATCTTGTGTCCTCTGTTGTCCGTTTTCCGAGGGAAGCGCCAGAAAGTACTGTGTTGGTCAGATATGCTCTGTTGACACTGTCAATACACAGGCAGCTTTGATAAGGTATTGTTTTGCTTTCAGACTCAATGGAGAAACGCTTCAGTCAACTTACTGTCAGCAGAGATCATTACAAGATCACTAATTACCTGCTGTAATTTATTATGGCTGATTGAGTAATTTAATGAAGGGGGCCTTTGATTGAGCTTTCAACAACAGTGAAGTTCTTATGACTGCTGTTTATTTAGGTTGTTGCACTTATGCTCATTGGCTGGTGCTACTGAGTAATCAAATAAAACGATTGGAAGGTAATTAAAGGAATACTGAAGACCTAGTCATCTACTGTATCAGTAATTGACCGTCTTTTAGTATATATTAATTTCTACTCACCTCTATACACTTACTGCTCTAAGTACTGTATATGTAAAGATCTGCTCTAAGTACTGTATATGTAAAGATGTTTAATTTCTTGGAAACTGACAAGTCCTTGATATTGCTTAGATTCATAGACTTAGTTGGTCTGAGTAAGATTATGGACAATATTTTGTTAGAAAGTACGCAGCAATAGAGAAACAACAACAGAATGCCTTAGGTACTGAAAAAGCTTTCACTCTTGCTCTTCCACACTGCTTAGTGTGCTCTTCCACACTATTTGTCTAAGGCTGCTGTTTGTTTCCAGTGAATTGCCTGCTTGTTGTTGCAAACATTTACAGAAGTGCCCATGGCCTCTCAGTCAACCAAGCTCAACATCCTTGTGCCATCTGCCACCCCATAGACAAACCCTTGTGGTTTGGGATGGTCTAAGACAGCCAATGGGACTTATTTTTGCAGCAAGCACCTATTTAAGATTTGATGAAAATAGCACTGCTCTGTTTGTCTTTATGTTAAAATTACACTAATTGCACTGCTGTGTGAACACTTTCATTGATGATTAATGTTATTAATATTTTGCTGCGTTACAATTATCAGTGATTGCTGCTGTGTATGTTTAGAATCTTGCTTTTGTATGCTGTCCATAGTGCCCTTTGACTGATAGTGTAGTCTCTCTATCTTCAGAAAGGCTGATTCCTGGACAGCCCAGAACAAAACAAAACTGTGCCTTGCTTGTAAGAGTGACAATTCTCTTTAGGCGTTAGGTCTCCAAACAAACAATATTTCAATAATCAAATATTTTAAGCTGTTATATATTTCAGATTAGTTGTGTGTTTTAATGTGTATAGTGTCAGTATTTAACATTAACAGTATATGGACTATATAGTGGTAATTGACTCTCAGTGACTGCAGAAATCCAGACCACAGCTTTTGGATCCAGTGCTGCATGAGGGCATGCTCTACTCTGCTTTGGCTTGAAAGCTGTCACACTGCAGCAGAAGTGTAGGCTTTGACAAAGACTTTTGGGGAAACCAGTAGTGCGTCATTTTCAGTGAATTGTTGTCTGAACACGTTCTGCATTTCCACACGTTTGTTGTCTAAATATATTTCCACATCTTCCACCAAAAGAGGAAGTTTAGGGGTTTGTGGATTGTGCAGCAGTGGCTCGTCTGTCTTCTGTATTAGTTGAGAATCTTGGCAAATCTTATAAATAGTATTATTTTTTCAAAGTAAAGCATCAACTTGTACATATCTACAGTACATATTTAGAGGAAACCCCATATCCTGTACACAGAAATATTTTTTTTAAAGCTTAGTGCATTAGATCTGAGAAGCTGAAAAGTGTCAGTACTTTTAATCATCTTTGTTCTACGGACAATCTTGGAAACAACTCGAAAAGTTAGGGTACTGTATATCTGACGAACGACGTAGGGTTAAAAAATGCTCTTGGAAATGAGCCCGATTATTTTGAGGTGAAACAATCAGACTATGCAAACTACCACAATAGCCTTAAGTTTCTTCAATAAATAAGGTCGGGGAAACATCTAGAAAAAGAAGAGACGTATACGGCACACAAAGTGAATGTGAAACAGGCAGTTTTTCTGTCCTGCCATAATGGTTTCCCCTGTTATTGTCTTTTAGGGAATTCCCCAAGTGACACTGATTGGCCATGACTGGGGTGGTGCCCTCGTCTGGAGCCTGGCACAGTGCCACCCTGAAAGAGTGAGGTAAGGAAGTGGCTACTGATCTGTCTTTCCCTGGGTACCTACAGCTGTCTTTTCAGACACCCATTACCCATAATTCCCCTCCAGTGCAGGAGGATAAGGTGCTGCACCTCCTTCACCTTCACAATCAGCCAAGCTTACATTCACCTGTCAGTCACAGCATGTTTTTAAGGGAGTGCAGCAGGTCCTGGGTTCCTCCTATCGATTTATTAACCCTCCATTTATGGCAAGACTCACCCAGAGATGCGGTGGGGATTTGGCCCAACTGTCTCATCCCTCTCAGGAGCCCACCCAATCACACCTCCTGAATTACCTGGATAAAGGCTCAGACCACTGTGTGTGTGTTAATGGCGGTTTGTTGATCACCCGAGGCCTGCTGGCAGGCACAAAGTGGTTGGTAGATTTGTAATCGTCAACATCAGTTTGGTTGTATGTGCTCCTCAGGGCGGTAGCCTCCCTCAACACCCCTCTCTTCCCAGTGGACCCCAACAGTGACCCCATGGAGAGGCTCAAAGCTGCGCCCATTTTCGACTACCAAATCTACTTCCAGAAGCCCGTGAGTGCCATGGCCTACACTGACCCTTAACCATCGTGAAATATGCCCATACTAATATAACTAATTGTTTACTCTTGGCCCATTGAAGTCTGTGGTTTTGTTCCAGTGTGTTACCAAATGTTTGTTTTGTTTTGATTTGTGGTGTTTCTGAGCAGGGTGTGGCAGAGGCTGAATTCGAAAAGGACCTGGAGCGAACGTTCAAAATATTCTTTTCTGCTAGTTATGAAAAGGTACGTTTGTGTAATCAGCTCTCCTCTGAACTGTAGTGCTAGATTAGTTTAGGAAGAAGCTCATACAGTCAAGTGAGTTCAAGAGATGACAGGTGGACAAAAGGCTGTGGTACATGCTAATACCATAGCAATTCTGGGATGTTGTTCCAGTGTAAAAGGAAGCTGATAGATATGCTTGTGGATCTGAAATGAATTCTAAAGAAGAAGGTTCATATGAAGTACATCTTATAAATAGTCATGAACACAGTTGGAGGAGTGCTTACTAAAAAAGTCTTTTTGCTGTGTCGTTACTTTCATTACAGTATATCTCTCCAACTTTGCCCCGAAGAAACAGGTCTAATGCACCACTCCAGCAAGGGAAAATATCTGATGATTAATTAATAGGGTGTATTGTGGGCACATCCTGTGTTGCAGTTTTCTAATCTAATCCCACAAATAGGAGGCCATCTTTGAAAGTATCTATCACAGTTTGTTACGGCTATGGCTGGGTGACCTTAAGTCATTGTAAAAATTATTCATATTCATAAAATACCATATTCATACAATTATTCTTAAAATACCATCTTTCTTGATCAATATTCCTGGTTTCTACATTATCAAATATAGAGCATCACAGTTCAAATGACTATTAACATGGGCTGGAATATCTGTGCTGTCATGGGCTGTGCACTTTACATCTTTAAGGAAATATTCCAAATGTATAATAATTAATTAATTAGTATGTTAATGTATAAGTTTCGAGCCAGCAGCAAGAGCCACTAGAGACTAGCCAAGTCTGTTGTACTATATTATTAAGCACAGCAATAATTATTTTTTAAATATGAATATGAGCAAACTTGAATTCATTAACATTTGCACCTGTATGTTTTTAGTGTTTCATTCAGCCATAATTACAACAGCTAAACCTCCATTAAGCATCCTTGCTTTTCAAGGCTGTGCACTCACTTCATGCATTACACAGGTAGATGCATATATGAATACAACAAATGTATTATAATGTGTGTGTGTGTGTGTGAGTTTGTGTTTTACAAGCTTCCTTGTACTCTTTGGGCTCTGTGTAACTAAACCAGTATGACACTGAATCACCAAGGGTGTGCACACGCAAGAACCACTAGAACACCACAAATGACATTCATGTTTTTGTCTTTAATGTGTGTGTGTGCGCATGTGTATGAGTATTTGCATTTGTGTATGAGCTAGGAGTGTGTTTATGTGTCAGAGTGGGAGTCTGCCAAATGTGCCCTTTTGTGCGGGTGTGCAGTGGTGATGAGTTCTAACTGAATGACGGAGCCATCATTCTTCAACAGGGGAGGCAAGAGCAGGGGCACCTTAATGATTGCGGGGGTGAAAGGAAACAAGCCGTGTGTGTGTGTGTGTGTGTGTGTGTGTGTGCGCGTGTATGTGTGTGGGCAGTAGTGTGTGTGTGTGGGCAGTCGGCTCATTCAGTGAGTGCATGTACGTGTGTGTGTGCTAATGCCAGAGTCACGGCCCTGGTTAATTGCAGTGCCCCTTCGCCCACACTCCAAGCACCTTAAATGCCACTTGGCACATAAAGCGTCTGCAGAAGATGATTCTGTCGAATATAAACCTCCAAAGAAATATTCATTCATTTATACAGCAACATTTAACACCTCAATAATAGAGGATAGCTTTTTAATCGATTTAAAAGGTTGTCTTTTACAACCTAGAGCAAATGCTTTTGGTCGACTTGATAAGGAATGTTGCTGGTTGACCAATGTTGCATTCAGGATTTTCTCCTTAGAATTATGGCAGGCTTGTCTTGAGAGGACTGTGGGTCAATCTTTCATTTGTAATATTATGAGAAATAAAACTGAATCGAACAGGTTTATGTCATGAATTAACTCAACGCTGTTCTTACCTTTTGAATCATTTTTGTGTATCTCTTCAGGATAAACACCCTCCCCTTAGTACGGCCAAGGTCTGTGAAAGAGGTAGGTGCAAAAAAGAAAAGGAAAAGTTCATTTGTTTTTTGGAATTTCAGAGTGATTAATGATTGCACAGCGGAATGTTCCAGACATGTTAAAAAATAGCACACACTCACACAGACACAGTCTGTCTCTCGGTATTGAACCACCATAGTTTATAATGAGGCCATTCATTGGAACCCAAAGTACCTCCTAGCTGTCATGTGGAGTTGAGTAGTAAGACCAAGCTTGACACCCATCAAATGCAAAGCTTCATAATTGACTGGCATATGTCAATCATGCTGAATTTGGGTCAGTGTTCTTTTTCCTTGCTTGAGTTCCAGTATGAGTTGCACATTGCTACATTTTTAAAAGTGTCAACAAAAAAAAACCCAACTTGTAATGCAGCATATTTCAGCGCAGTCGGCTGCTGCGTTTTCAGATTCATGTTTGGCACATCCTACCTGGACACACACAGACATGTTGGCGTAGACATGTATGTTGCGTGAAAAATTGTAGATGATTGTAGGTGCCTTTCCTGCACTATTCTCCCTTTCCTACTCTTTATCTCCTTCTCTCCCCTCGTGACGTGAATGTAGTGCATACGACCCGTTTCAGACGAGCTGTGTTTCTGAAGCTGTGTTCCTCTGTGTTGCCATGGTGACTGTGATCTGCAGGTGGGCTGTTTGTGGGACTCCCAGAGGAGATTCCGAGGAGCTCCATGCTCACTGAAGCTGCGCTGAAGTACTACGTCCAGCAGTTCCGCAAGAGTGGCTTCAGGTATCTGCAAACTCTTAGCATAGACTAAAGCTATTGGATTCTCTTTTGTGTGAAGGGGCAGAACTTTTCACTGTATTGAGGTCCTCTGTCTTTTCATGTGAATTCATAAGTAATTGGATGGTATGTGTGTGTGTGCGTGCGTGTGTACATTTTAGGGGACCTCTAAACTGGTACCGGAATGTGGAGCGCAACTGGCGCTGGATGTGCTCACGGCCCAGAGCTAAGGTGAGGCTGGGTCCGCCATCTTTGTCGACTTACATGACAGCTGATGTGGTTTAACGGGTCCAAATGCCACTCCTAACCACAGAAGGCTTGTAAAAGAAGTATACTCCCCCTAGATAAGACAAGTTATCTGGAAACCTATTTTGAAGTATCCAGCAACCTGCTCTGTATCATGTTCTAAATGATTTCCACCATTCTGTAGTCAAATGTTAACCCTTGAGAGTGATTATATCAATGTGGACTTCCAGCCCTTTTTTGGGGTCAGTTTCAGCTTCCTGTATGTTATTGCATAGATCCTGTTGCCGGCGCTGATGGTGACTGCTGGAAAAGACCCTGTGCTTCTTCCTGTCTTCTCCCATGGGATGGAGAACATGGTAGAGTAATAGTCTTCCTGCAGCTTAATGTCTGTAGCATTTAAAATGTATGATCTTATATAATTACAGTGAAGAAAAGACGTACCGACTGTTTTATTTAAAATGTCTTTGTGTCTTTAATTTAAGATTCCCAACCTGACCCGTGGTCACATTGAGGAGTGTGGACACTGGACCCAGATGGAGAGGTAAGAAAGAGGCAGGCCAGTAGCAGTGAAGGTTCCACTATAGTGAAGTAGTATTTAACAATCCACCTGCTTTTTTGATTGTAGGCATGAGAAAGGTCAGTCAATTGGTTTTAAAGTGTAGACGATGTTTTTCACTCCAAATCTGTCACCACAGCCCAATATCAAAATCAGTGTGAACGTACACCACAGACTGCTGGTGATACTGTTCACTGCCCCACACATTTCAGACAGAATGGGGTCAACTGTGTGAAACACACCAATTCAGTGGTCACTTAACCAACCAGGTGGTATTGGAGCGACCATGACAGAGACTTCACACACACCAAATACCGTTGTCTGGCCTTGAACCTGTGCAGCCACATGCAGGGGAACTGATGAGATCCTCAAACCTTGAGTGCACAGTCTGCAGAACTGTTCCACTTTCACCTTACAAGTCAAGTGTTCGAGGCCAAGTCTCTTTGTTAGGAGAGGAATCACAACAAATAAGTGCTGCTGACAGAAGGGTCAGCCATGACAAAAAGATAGTCACTCCCCAGGCACTCAGGACATCTTGGACAACTCTTTCTCTCTAGCGATGGTGGGGCCAAGTACCATTTGCCCCCTATTAACTACGTTTGCCCTATTAACTACATTCTGCTGCAGTTCTGGTCATGTTAGGTGATTCAAAAGCGTGCTAAAAAATATTCAGTTGGACAGTGCCGTCAGTAGTATACTTCTCTTTATGGAAAAAAAGAAGTTGCACCAGTGGAGGTGCAATAAACAGTGTGGGGATGTGGGTTCTCCTGAAATTGTGCTGTGGCAAGATATGGCTTTTGAGGTGTAGACTGAAATTACTAAACTTAAGACTCTGACTGTATATAGTCACTTCCTTTTAACTTTGGACATCCTCTTTCCCACACCATATCTGAAGTCCTACTTTGCATCCATATCACAACTGTCACTCTGTGTTCCATATGTCATTTCCTCCAACATAATGTTCCCAGTATTCTCCTGGACTTTTCTAAACAAATTCACACAAATTCATAATTTTGCTTTGAATACTGTACAAATACAGTGCGGAATACAGTACCCTTTGTTTCACACCACCGTTTAAACTAACCCTGATGATGGAGAATAGAATGTCTCCGCTTTCACACCTTACCCATATCTTGCCTTTTGTTATGGTACAGTTGATTTTCATACATCTCTAGACATGATTGTGTGGGAAATGTCAGTGACTGTTGGCTTCTCTTAATGCTTAATGTATTGACCTGTGTGTGCATGAGAGAGTTACCCTCTAGTATCCCACATGCACCCAAGTCTAATGATGATCAGTCGATAAGATACAGTCTGGTGTACTGGACCTATCACCAGGAATGGATGAAAGTACCCTGGTTGGTGTCCACCTGAAAGCCTTCACTGAAACTTTATTCTAATTAACTTGATTCATAATATACAGAATGCATGCTTTGGACAGCAGGTTGAAAATACAAGCACCTTGGTTGAAAAGATTAAGAAGCCAAGGCAAGTGAGAGCCTGTATTGAACATTTAGATGAGGTCATTTTACAGCTTAGAACCTGCTTTTTGATGGATAGCACACATTCTGTGGATTCTTTTCAACCTGATATTTAAAAACCCAACCAAAGACCACTTACTGTTTGAACTAAATAACGTTTTTTTGGTCAGGTCCTGGCAGAAGACAGTGACCTCATGACCGCACAGACAGAACAGCTTAATACCTAAGTGGAGTGGATGGGAGGTTAAAGGAAGGTCAAAGAGCATTAGGGTCAGATGGTGCATCACATGTACAATATAGCCCTTTAACCCCTTTGTACTATAAAGGCATCTCGCCTGTCGCCTTAAAAGCTCTTTAGTGGAAATCCGTCTGACGCCGAGCAGGCAGGCGTGGCACAGAGATAGATATCCCTGGCACTCGGTTCAACCAGCCAGCGACGGGATGGATCCAGTCCTAGATGGTAATGCTGTCTTTTGTCTCTGTCATCTCCAGGCCAGCTGAGCTGAACAAAATACTCCTCGGCTGGCTGAAGGAAACACACCAGAAGGCCTCCATTCTTGTCGCCCCCAAGTTATAATTTCCTATGAGATACCCATGGAATTATGCGGAAAAATGGGTTATGTTTTGTTTGCTTTGCATTAACCAGCTATGTGTTAACCCGCTTTTCTCTGTAGCCGGTAGACCCCCAATACTCATCCAACGTAATCACTGCACTTCCCTTGTGTGGGTGGAGTATCATTTTATTTGGAATGTTTTGTTGTGTGTGACTGGGAATATGTAGATCTGCTGATTACGTAGAAATAATTGATATTCCAAAGAATGATATCCTGTCCCCAAGGTTAAACCATATCATGAGCCACGGAGTGTTTGGGTGGTTTTCTCCTGTGCCTTTATTCTACTTTTGATTAGTGGTATGTGGTCATGCATTTGTATATTACATATATCATGTATCTCATATCTTATATCCAAGTGCTGGCATCCATGTGACTGAACATTTTAAGCCACCTCACACGATCTTAATATGCCTGGATTCTGTGATTCAACATTACTGCAATGCATAGTCATTCTCTATGTCTTTGCACCTCGGTAAGCTGTAAACATGTTCCCTCTTCACCATTGTGTATAGGGCCTTTGTTTGAAATGTAATTGTAGGCACTGGGCATATATTTAAAAAGAAAATGTACCTGAACATGTCTTGTCTTGAATACTCCTGTTGGCTCAATACACCAACTGTTCCGAAAGACCTGGGTTGGGCCTACCTGTGGGTTATTAATGGCTACTTTGAGAGAACATGTATGATATGTGCTATGCAATGTTAAGACAAATGGCACTATCTTTGCTTACAGCATTCAATCACCTGGATCTCCTTCCGTAATAAAGCGTTTGTCGCTATATTAACAAAGAAACCGTCTCTTGAATATGTTCCCAAGAGACTCACAAAACGAAGACGTTTGTATAATGCTAACAATTTTGATTATTATTACCTTTAGCAGCAATTATCATTAAAAAAATTCAATGAGACAGCAACTATGAGAGTAGTATAAGACCAGATACCCCCCTCAGGCATAGCTTTGATGGTGCTGCTAACTAGCCCCTCGAGCGCACTTTCTCACTGTAATGAGTGAGCGGACAGGCATTTAATCAGCGGGGGAGGTGCAGGTTACACCACGATGGATCTTAGGCTAAAATATGCTGCAATGGTCATAACCTTCTGCCAATAGAAGACAAGTGAATTATCAGCGAGAAGTTATCAATCTGGGTGAGTTCAGGGGCCTTTTGTCCAATCTTCAATCAGTGACGTCACTCAACACTCCAGAGTTACCTGACCGAGTAGAGATCAGCGTTGGTAAAGAATACAGGCATATTATGATTTGGTTCTCATCCTCATATGCCCTCCCATATTTGGGAATATGTCGATATTTCAGATATTGGTGAAGTGAATTGTAAATATACAGTAATAAAGAAAACACCACAGTGATTCTATGTGTCTGGAGTGGTATAGTGTAGATTTGCTAATTACATGGAAATAACTGATTAGTGCCATGTAGATGCCCTGATGTCATCTGACAAAACTGTTTCTAAGCACATGGTCCAGTAGAACAGATATGGTTCTCACAATGCATTTCACACACACAGACACATATACACATAGAAAGAGACTCAGACATATACTGTATAGAGAAAGATCTAATGTCTGAAGGTACATATAACTACACATCAATACTATGGCTTCCAAACAGATATTTACACCGATAAGCAAATCAGTGTCGAGCTCCATACAAATACCATGCAAATGAATGGAACTTACAGAAAAACCTTGTGCCTCTCAGGACACATATTCTGAATGATACATTGATTGAATGTTGAGTCGGTTATGGACTATAGGCTACGGAATGTGGACTTATAGGCTACTCAGTCTATAACTGTCAGTTAATTAGTGTCAATAGTCACGCCCATTCAGGTCTCCTGGGTAGCTTATGAGTGTGTGTGACTGATGGTAGCTTAGTCCCTGCGTGACAATTCAAAAAAAAAAAATCAGGAATAGTGTCAGGCTTACAACGTGATAACTCTTCAGCCCCTCTTGACATGTCACAGCAATTCCCAGAGGATACCAGACCTTCCTCAGATCCGTGAAGAACTGTCAAGTCAATCCATCGCATTGTAAACATCTGGCCGCAGGACTTCATCGTCTGCTTTCACCCTCTTCAGTTGTTCCAGGATGACCCTAGATGTTCATGCATAACTGAGTTGAAAGGCCCTCGTGAGTTTTCCAACACACAAACTGGATTAATGTGCCTATCTGACATCACATGATATGATATCAAGAGGCTTTTATTTCATTCCAAGGAAATATAGACCATATGTTAAGACGTGAACAGGGAATGAAAGTCAGAATAATCATTATAATTATGCATCAAAGCTGAGGAAACCGGGACTAAACACGAGCACAGCATCTGGAGATATGCTGTAAAAAGGTCCACCTGGATTAAACCCCACTGGTTAACTGTATCCACTTCCAGCTTGTTGAAGTCAATAACTCAGGCTGTAGTTTTTCAGTTTTCAACCCTGCTGTACTGTCATAGAAACATTACCATATCAGCGCTTAGAAAAGCAATGTGTTCCTCACCATGATACAAACCTGGGTATCGTAACTCATGAGTGTGTGTGTGTGTTTGTGTGTGTGTGTGTAACTGCACGTGGTACTAGAATGTGTGTGCCTGCCAACAGTCTGCTCTCTACTTTACAGTTCTTCAATCTATTGAAAATGACAGCAATAACATTCATTACCATCTCTATTGTTTAACAACAACGCTGACAAATTAGTTTAAGCCAATTTAAGCATGACAGCCAGATGCTATTTTGGAAACATGACTTAGTTGCACTCGAAGTAGCATATTCAGTTTCATCTCATCTTATCCTATCAGAATACAATACAGAAGGAACAGATTGCTGTTTATATTCCTTTAAATACTGCAGGTGACGGATATATTCTTTTAATATTTTTTGTGATGATCACTAAATAAGTGACGTCAGTTTATAATTTTAAATCTCAGCATATTTCTTCTGGAGTATCTCAATTTCTGCTCAGTTCAGCAATACTACTGACTGTGAATCTTTCATATTTTAAAATAGGAGTTTTCATACATTCTCTCATTAAATATTTTGTGTGTGATCTGGCCTCAGATCGATTTAAAAGTGAGGTTGCTGTACTCTTTGCCATTTATAATTTCTGGTGAGCTCAGAATAGCAGCGAGGGCATGACATTCAAGAACTCAAATGTGTGCATATTGAAAAAAAAAACCTGCTCTACTGTCAAAAATCAGGCTGTTGTTTGTCCCAAGGTTTCGATTTTCGCTCTCGCTCTCTGTCTCTCTCTCTCTCTCTCTCTCTCCCTCTCTCTCAGTCTCTCAGTATGCCACTATGCCATGCAGCTGTGCGGAGAAGTATACTTTGGCTGAGTGTGTGTGTGTGTGTGCGGACTCACGCATATAGCCAGAGGCCCTCAAATCTTGTGGGGAATCAGCAAATGGCTCCCAAATTCCAATGCTGCCTCATAAATTGTGACTCTGCATGAATAATCTCATTTCATTATTCATTTGCAAATGAGTTTAATCTCATCGCGTTTTGAGCATGATGATGTTCTAAACTGTGCTGGATCCCGCCGTGAATGTGTCCTCAGTTGACCATACAGCCAGGTGTGTAATATTGCCAAAGGGACACGCCTCACCAATGAGTTCAGTAGCAGCACATATTTAATAGATCCAGTGAGAGTGAACCTGGAGATTGTACAAATGAAAGACTCAGTAAACTACAGTCTCAACATGCAAGTACTACCCTCATAAACACATTACAGGATCCAATATGCTTTTTACACAACAGAAAGCCTTCCGAGATGAAATTATTGTACAAGCTCTGTTTGTGGTGCATTATATTTTCATTTCCCTGAAGGATTTTGTTAAGTAAACATGAATAAATAAACACATCAAATAAATGTGTGTTCCTTGATTTCATTCAATTTCCTGTATTGTTATGGAAACAATTGTGTTGCAAATCCAATTACATCACATGCTGACTCAAAGAAGAGGTGGGAACAGAATGAGAAAAATCCTTCTAAGCATTGAAGTCATTGCTATCATTACGCAGCTGCGATAGCTGCGCTCCCAGCAAAGCAAGCAGTTGCGTTTGAAGTTCTTTCTGAACGTGTTTTAATAGTTTACCGGGCTCATCTGGCCACACAGTCCAAAGGGTGACTTGTCTCTGGTAAGATGAACCACGAGAGAACAATAAAATCTTGAAGTTATGTGTTACAAAGGTTCCCTAATGTCAGTGTCACCCTTTATTCTCACTGTGTACAGGTGTGTGTGTGTGTGTGTGTGTGTGTGTGTGTTTTTTGTGTGTGTGTGTGTGTGTGCCTGTGTGAGAGAGAGCGAGAGAAAGAGAGTTTCTCAGACAGAAACTGTGGTGTGTACTCAAAGTAGTTAAGAGTTAAGAGTTGAGAATCATTGCACGGCTTTGACTCAATGTAAAAGAAAAGGTAGAATAAGGGTGGATTTTGATGAACATCTTTCTTGCTACAAAGAGATCGTAAGGGACTGAGAGGAATACATTTGATATTTTCTGTTTCAGAGCTCAACGGCGCCATCTGTTGACTCTTTCCTTCCACAGGATAAAGCTGCTTGGATATACCATTCAGCCACGATAACAAAGGAGTGTGTGTGTTTTTATGACACAAGAATGAAAATGTGATAGAGCTATTAATCAATATTATTGTTGCATCTGACAGTTTCAGGAAAAAAACACCCTGTCACTTCTTCTGCCTTTCAGACTAATTCCTCTAATGACAAAGACTGACTTGTCTTGCTGCCTCTCTCAGTCAAACTAATTACGAAACAGAAGACTACTGTATAACGCAGGCCAGTAGATTAAAGCCATTTGATCAGATAATGATTGTAACACCAAAGCCTTGGTTATAATAGTGATGTGATTCACCAGGAAGGAACGAAGCACTCTTTCATATGCAGGGGCTCCTATAATTGCATTTGTCTCTCGTCTTTGGTGCAAGGAGAGACGGATGTGCCTTATCTTAGGATCCTAGACAGACACACACTCACACACACACACACACACACACACACACACACACACACACACTCTCTCTCTCTCTCTCTCTCTCTCTCATGTATATATACACACACAACTCATACTGAGATTTAATACTCTGGACAGAGCTTCTATAGCTCTTGATATCCACCCTTTCATGATCTTAATTCCACCACCTCTTGTTGTTGAAAGAGCAAAGTTCTAAGTTCTAGATTGCTGGGTTCAATTTGAGCCCAGTCGATGGAGAAAATTGCAGTTAAGCATTTAGTACAGCATTATTTAAAGTGCAGTCTGCAGTTCAAATCCCATGCACAGCACCCATGCAGTCAAATTCAGAAAATGTTCTCCTCACAGTCTCCTAGCTGTCCATTTAGTGTGCCATAAATAATCCCAGCCAATGAACATAGTGCTTCAGGAGCACAGAAGGAAGGGTGAAACTTGATTGGCTGTTGGGCTCAAACATCAACTACCTTTCACAAAACCAAATCGAATTGTGGACTGTGCCTTTAATAAGGAGTATTTCACTTAAAGCAGTACTAAGGTGTTTTGGTCTAAAACTAACCACCAACAACAGTTGGCACTGATAAAGCCTTGCTAGCATGCTAATATGCTAACTTTTGTCTTCGGCGATGTAATTGGCAATTTTGAGGCATGCTCTGTCCTGAACTACAGAACTGTGGCCACTGGGAATGACATGAGTTTTTTTTATCTGTCCTTCACATGACCCACACCATCAAAGTAAATTTGAAGATGATACCAACACTAGATACATATATATGGTGTGCAAATTACTGCATACTGTTGATTTAAAAGGATATTTATGTTACGCTGTTGACCTACTGTTGTGGCACAGTATAACATGGACAAAACCTGCCGATGGAGTTTCTTTTCTTTCCTTTGTCCGCAGCTCTTCAACATGCACATGACACACCTCACCCCAAAAGAGACCTGAGTTGTCCCATGCATGTAAAATGAGGCTTTGTTGTCCCTCTCTAATGGAAACTACACATCTTCCTCTGTTTAGTGGTCAAATCAAGTGAACATCTACAGAGTTTTACAGAATTAAATGACCGCTAAAACCATTTTAGGCTCTAATCCAAGGTTACAGTTTGATGGGCAAACGTGTAGGATTAAGATAAAGTGTTTTATTAAAGGGCCAAATCCTTTTTTCAATATCTCTTTGGTAAAGCTGTCAAACTTGACGTTTGGGTGACTTGCTTAAGGGAAGCTGGGAGATGAGCTGCATGTATGCATTGATTTAGCCTTTACATCTGATACTGTTCAGTGAGGTTCGCCTAAGGTGACTTTATAAATGTGGTTGAGGCAGGGAAGAATATATGGAGACATATATAGGCCAAATACAACTAGAAAATGCATTTCCTGAAGGAAATACCAGTGCGTGAAATGCAAAAGTTAAGAAAGAAAAAGAAGAAAAGAAAGAACAGTGAAGAAGCAAAGAAGAAAGGAAAGAAGAGTAAAAGAAGGAAAGAAGAGTGGAAGAAAGGAAAGAAGAGTGGAAGAAGGAAGGAAGAGTGGAAGAAGGAAAGAAGAAAAGAAGAAAAGAAAGAAGAGTGAAAGAAAGGAAAGAAGAGTGGAAGAAGGAAAGAAGAGTGGAAGAAGAAAAGAAAGAAGAGTGAAGAAAGGAAAGAAGAGTAGAAGAAGGAAAGAAGAAAAGAAAGAAGAGTGAAAAAAGAAAAGAAGAGTGGAAGAAGGAAAGAAGAATAGAAAGAAGAGTGAAGAAAGGAAAGAAGAGTAGAAGAAGGAAAGAAGAAAAGAAAGAAGAGTGAAAGAAGGAAAGAAGAAAGGAAGAAGAGTGAAAGAAGGAAAAAACATTGGAAGAAGGAAAGAAGAGTGGAAGAAGGAAAGAAGAAAGGAAAGAGAAAGCAAATTAGAGTATGGAAGGTGTCTCTTAATATTCCTAGTTATACAGTTGAATGGAGAGGGACATAGAGAAGAGGAGCCTTGGAACCTTGGCGCAGGTGTCAGTGAAGCACAGGTGCAAGCCAGTTTAATGACCCTATTATGATGTCATAATGGCCCAATGTAAGTCAATGGGAACATTTTTATTAGTTTTTCTTTAATATCTTAAAAAGTATAAAGTTCAGAAAAATAGCATAAGTGTCGTTTACAAGACCTACGCGACAAAGTTTGAACGAAGTTTCTACGTTAAGCGGTTCGAGCTGAATTAATCGCAGAAGAAGAAGAAGAAGTATAACAAACGAAGGAATAACAATACAGGGCATTTCATGCACTGTAATTAATCAGAAACATAGGCACTTTATCTCAAGACTGGAAACACATGGTAAATGTCCAAATATAGCCCTATTGCATATAGCCCATATTGAAAGGCACTGACTATATGAGCACTGCACCGGGTTAAACGTCCTTGTTTGAAGTGCGGTTTGAACACTATTAGCAGACGATTACCCAACTGTGCAGCAAAAACCATTTAAATTAAAAAGCGCTGAACTCTAACCTTTTTCATCTTTACTGCAACATTGTGACCATGTCTGAGATCATGTATATCAAAACCTTACAGAGATGCCGATTTCACATCAGAAGTTTGGGTTGTGCTGGGTGATCTCGAACCTTCGGGCAACACAGAGTGAGAGTGAGACTGCAGCTTTATTCATGGCACTGGAGAAAGTTACAAGCACCACAAGGGTCAAGCAACAAATCCAAAGCTCTGTGGGACAATGTCCCTTCTAATTACAAACTCATGTCACACATGCAGCCCCATTATTTCAGTGAAAGACATAAAGGCTAACAGACATACGACCAAACTAGTTTTGGCTGGTTTCTATCAAGGAGGTTTCACAATGCACTATATACATCCTTCTGTCCTCCACTTGTTGTCAACACATGCTCCATCCCATGGTCTCAATGATGTATGTCAGCAGCCTTTAATGCTACTGTTTAGGTCCCCATGGTCCAGCTAATATGTTCCTGATGTTCCTCGTTAGAACAAGGAATTTGCACCAAAATGCCAATTGTAGTCATAAGACCTCAGGGACAGAATGGAAGAGCATGTCTTTCAAACTTACACACAGTAAAAAGAAAATGTATCACCACTAAGCACTAAAACACACAAAAAACTACAATCTACAGATACTGTACGCTATATAACAGCATATAGCATTGTGCTTTGAATGACAACTGGGACATAATTTATTGTTCACCAACATGAGATTTTTTCTTGAGGACAGTTCAAATACAAATGGGATCACACGTGACCTACATTGCCTATGTCATTACTGCCCCCTTGTGGAATGTGTCTTCAACAGTCCAAAATAATTC
>NC_045165.1:25644609-25714609 GCF_900700415.2 Clupea harengus
ACTGACCAGTGTTGCTTCCTGAATAACTCACTCACAAGTACACTGCTCTCCATCTGTGCTTGGTAGAGACACAAGGAGACGCAGGGCACAGGTGGTGTCTAAGAAAAGAAAACATTTTGGTCTTTTTGGTCCTTCAGACAGGATAGAAAAAAAAACTTCTGTGAAAATAGGTCTGACATATTTCCAATGTGTGTTTGTGTGTGTATTTGCATGTGTGTGTGTGACTGAGTGTGTGTGTGTGACTGAGTGTGTGTGTGTGTGTGTGTGTGTGTGTGTGTGTGTGTGTGTGTGTGTGTGTGTTTGTGTCTGGGTGAGAGTCTGTTGAAGCTCCTGGGCTATCATCCAAACCTCCCCAGCTTAAACTCCAACTCACAGCCAGGATACAACCAGGAGGAAGTACTCCTTAGTCTGCCTGGGCTATTTCTGGACACCGTGTACAACTGAAATAGACCTGCAGTTATGTTCCAGATCCAGCTTTGTACCATAGCTCAAATCCCAACACACAAACACAAACACACACACACACACACACAAACAGACACAAACACACTTCTCTATCTGCCTCTCCTCACCTCTCCCTCTCCCTCTGATTTTAGAACACAGGTGTTGACCTCAGTGTTGCTTAATGATCCTGTGCTCATGTGTTGCTCCTCCTGAGTCTGATGGATGGCTCTCCTGCACATGCTCAGAGCTGATATGGGAAGGTCTGCGGGGGCCACAATAATAAGGGGGACCAGCTCTGGGGCTTTCCTCAGAGAAACATTAGCATTGCTATTTCACATGAAACTAAAGTCATTTAAATGATAAAACGGAGGCCATTAAAACAACTGTTTAACACAAAGAAACACAATTGAGGCCTATTTATTTTTTTACCATAGCATGGTAACTGATATATAATTAGATTGTGTACTTTGAAAATGAATTATAGTCAGCATATTCTAGTGGACTGGTGACCTATTATGAATTACACCAAAAGCTGTGTCCACTAGCAATAACTTGAGCAGAAGAGATTATTTAATATTATGAAAAATGTTGTCATGGACACACAACCCAGCACATCTAGCCTATGAAAACACCTCCACTTAACTATCTTAAAAACATCAGAAATGAGAGACATGTTCCACATATGTTGGAGGTGAAATAACACATGCCACAAAGAACACTTTTAAACATACACAGCTAAGGTATAAACTACCATAATCTCCCAGCTGTGCCAGTTAAACCATTTTTCCGCAGGACAGTCCAAAAAAAAGCTTGGCAGTTGTTCTCTGCCAACACCCTCACCCCACCATCACTCTCTCTCTCTCTCTCTCTCTCTCTCTCACTCACTCTACCCTCCCCACTGCAGTGGAGCAGTCAGCATTGCTGTGTATAGGAATAGGATGTCTCACATGTAGTGAGAACAGCTGAGCGGTGTGATTTGCCTGTCAGGGGGGTGAGGGCAGGGAACAGGAGGCGCAGGCGAGGCCCAGGCTTCTGAGGGGCACTGGCAGGTGGAGGCCCAGCCCTGTCGAGGGGGAGGGAAAGGGGTGTGTGTGTGTGTGTATGGTGTGTGTGTGTGTGTGTGTGTGTGTGTATGTGTGTATGTGTGTGTGTGTTGGGGGGAGGGCGGAGTGGAGTGTAGAAAAGGCTGGAGAGGAAAGCCCATCCTGGACACAATCCAGCGGCCGGACACTGAGGAAGGACGGCAGACAAGAGAGGGAGAGAGATGAAAGGATGACGAAAGAACGAGAGGGAGCGAGAGAAAGAGATAGGTGGGAAGAGACAGAGCGAGAGAGAGAGAGCGAGAGAGAGAGAGAGAGAGAACGAGAGAGAGAGAGAGAGAGAGAGAGAGATGAACCTAATGGAACCTCTTAAAAAGCAAAAAAGATTAGAAGAAGAGAGGCTTGCGGCTCAAGAGGACGATAAGAGGACTTTCTGACAGGCGCATGTGGTTTTGGATTCTCCATGAGCTCTACCATTTGAATAACTGTCTCTAACCTCTGTCACTTCATTAACTTTGTATCCTGTTACACTGTACTGTGTGCTTTTTTAAAATGTGGTCAGACAGGCTGGACCTATTCTGTGTGTTGTTTTGCTTTGAATAGGCCGCATTTGAACTGTAACGTCTCCAGGAAGTCTCCATGGAAACCAAGCATAGGAGTGGATGATGCGGCTATCCATTACAGAATCTTTATAAAGGTGTAGTATATCTAATTCACAAGAGTGTTTTTAAAACGGTTAAAAATCAAATCAGGAAAAAAGTCATCTGGTCGGAAGACGAGCACACAATGGGCCAAAGGAGAGGCTGATTTGTGAAACTAGCCGATGAGAGTCAGGAGCCTCCTCCATTGTGGCTCTGTGTTTACAGAAGGATTGCAGTTTTCCCCTCTTGAGAGAACACACTTCCTTATATGCCCATATGATGAACTCAGCTATGGAATGTAAGGAAGTGTGTGGTTTCAAGTGGACCTGATCTACGCTGTCTGAAGGGACCTCCCTCAGAGCTGAAGTGAGAGGAGATATCTGAAGTTTGGACTGTGTCAGTGCTAATGTGTGAGCATTTTTCTAAATGAGCTGTTTTTATTTTTAAACTCTTGCGGATGACAGAGGGAAATGCATCGGCTTGCGGCCATACATACGTGTATGTGTTTGCCATGCATATGTGTGTATGTGTGTATGTGTTTGCGATTTCAGGGGCTGCATTGTTTGAATGTCAGTGTACAATGTCTGTCTTTAAAGCCTACCAAACTCACACAGTTGCTACGCTCTATGGAGTGCTGTGCAAGGAAACACTAGCCATACAATGGCACACATTTAGAGCATAACCCATAAACTCTGCATGGACATTTCCTCAGTGCCTGCCGCCTTGCATGCCGGCACTACAGCGCGGGAACATGGCCGCCGTGGGCAGCAGACTGCAGTGAGCTGTCATGGTGACTCTCTGACTGACAGAACACAGGTGCTGTCCATCAAGAGCATGTGTGCTTATAAATAGTGGAACAGGTGTGAGGGGGCTCTAAGTATGGGCGGCCCTCTTCTGAAAAAGGACAGATAATCACCACTTCCCCATCAACGGCTCTGAAGGGTGGAAACAATGTCAGCTCAAGATGAATTAGATGAAGTTTCCCAGCGCCGTCACGTATCTAAAATGACTTACCGGTATGCTAACACATCACTGTTGACCATTCATCAGCAACCTGTTTGTCAAGCAAAAAAAAAAAACATGACTATGCTATGCTACATGCTATATAATTGAAGGTCATTAAACAAACCTTTCTGGCTATTAATCTATTAGAAAATGAATATGTGTATAATAGTCAAGAGTACGGTACCTCTGGAATGCAGTTCTTTATGTCGCCCATCAGAACTCCCTTCGTCTGCTGGCACCCACCATCAGTCCCTAAACAGACACATTCAGTCCACTGGGTCAGGGTCCACATGGCTTAGGAGCTGGTCAAATGGAACCAAGTCAGGGGTCTCAGAGAGGCTTGGTCCCTTTCAACCAGCTCCTGCGCTGTGACTCCTGCCTGCAACGTGTCCCCTGGCCCCAAGACGTCTGTCCCCACACACAAGCATGTCTGCCCTCACCATCACCACTACGCGTGGCTTAGCCATAGAATGGGTTTGTTCCAGTTAATCATTGTAAACCCTTGTCTGTAATCTGTCCAGGAATACAAATATCTATTGAAAAACAATCTGCTATTGTAATTAATCAGTACAACTAATTAATCAATACAACTCATGAAATGCAGTTCAGGAAATAGAAGTAAATCAGTTCAGTTCGGTTCAGTATAATCTGCATAATGTGTGATAATAGGTCAGGTCAGAAGAGACTCACTAGAACTGATACTTTGATTTTCACATCTCATTACCCTTTCTGCCCAGCATGGTGCATTCTGGGAGTTCAATTTCCCTGCACACAATCTGAAAGCTTTATAATCAGCTTTGAGGTCTCCTTTGCACTACATGGCAGGCAGTTGAAGCTCACGTTCATACAATGTGATGGTTCCTGCACGATTTCACAGGCACCTACTGCAGACTGAGATAAAAAAGAGGTTGTCCCATGGTTACAACCCTCTACTGCCCTCTACAGGCTTCCAGCAGTAAATGCAGCCACAGTGCACACCCATCCCCTGCACTAATATCTGTAGTTGTTAAACACTGATGGCTCTCATCTGGAAGTGTACCATTAAACTAGTATCCCATAGCACCATTTACACCACTCGAGCTCCGAACAGATTGCAAAATGACCAACATCTACAAAAGGCTCAAGCAAGTTTAAGCTCCATTCCCAAAAGGTAGAAAGATCCGTTTTATTACAAGGTGAAAGGTCACTTGACAATTCCTGCAAATGAGGGCAGTACTAATGGCACCCAAACATTCAAATTCATTTCTTCCCTGATTCATAGAGACACACCGGGCTCTTTACACAAATGGCCACAGTCAGAGCATTTTTACACAGCGCTTATGAGCTTGATCACATTCTTTAGGCATTAAATAGTTCTGTCCGGGTAACATGTACTGAAGAAAGTTAGGAACTTAAAGCTTTGTGAAACACAAAATCAACAGCTGAACAAGAGAAAGATCTTAAACATGGCGTCTGCATTGCTACAACCAAAATAGCCAGAACTAAAAAGGTACATGTTAAATAAGTGTGTACAAGTGTGGTGGTCCCTTCAATTTTTTAACATAAAACATAAACCAACATAATGGCAAACTGACATTAAGCAGTCAATAACTGCTCAAAAATAAAAACAGTAGCATGACAATCAAAGTTGAATCGGTCAACATTATTCATCTTCTATCTCAAGAAAATTCACAGTAGATCACACTAAAAACACCAAATCAACGGCAACATCATGGCCAATGTCATAATCACTCAAACTCATCCTCACTTTTTCTCTCTCTCACACACACACACACACCCCCCCCCCCCCCCCCCAACATACACACCCGCAGTTCCTCTTAATGCCCTGGTTAGTGGTGTGCAAGGGGCTCAGTGCAGCATTACCCAGAGGCATCAGGAAAAAAGTGAGGGTCAAGAGGTCAAGGCCGGCCCTGACTTGACCAAAAAGGCATCTCTGAAACCTGTGATCCCAGTGGGCTGAACTCCTTAGCAGCCAGCAGTGCCTGCACAGTATTACAAGAGTCCACTAGCAATAAGGTCAAAGAAATCATACACAACATTTATTTACACTTCTCAGAGAGTAAGAAAATAAGTGAACTGAAAGTGAAAGTCTTTGTCTGTGTGTGTGTGTAAAGAGTATTCTCAAGAGTGTCTGTAGGTAAGTGCAAGCATTTCTGTGTGTGTGAGCCTGAGTATCTGTGTTACACCTCCTCCTCTTCCTGCTCCTCCTCTTGCTCCTCCTCTTCCTCCTCTTGCTGCTGCTGCTCCTGCTGCACTGCCTGGCTCTGGGCCCAGCCCTGTGGCACGCTCCCGCTGTGCTTCTTCTGGTGCCGCTTGTAATTGTCCCAGTGGCCCGTAGTGTAGCTGCAGAGAGGGCAGCGGTGCGGCTTGTGCCCGCTGTGCCGCAGCATGTGCCGCTTGAGGTTCATGCTCTGGTTGCAGCTGTACGGGCACAGCGGGCACAGGAAGGGCTTGGCGCCCGTGTGAATGCGCTCGTGCCGCCGCAGGTTGGCCAGGTTGCCGCAGGCATAGTCGCAGAGGTCGCAGGCGTACGGTTTCTCGCCCGTGTGCACGCGCATGTGCCGCTTGAGGTTGTCCAGGTGTGCCGAGGCGTAGGGGCAGTGGGGGCAGCCGTAGGGCTTCTCGCCGCTGTGCGTCTTGCTGTGGCGCGCCAGGTGGTTGGGGTACTGGCTGGTGAAGGGGCAGACCGGGCACGTGTACAGGCGCTCGGGGGCTTTGGCGCGGCCGCCGGGGGCCGGAGGCTCGGGGCTCCGGGGCGATTCCTGCAGCGGGCGCTCGGCGGAGGAGGCGGCGTGGCCGTTGACGGGGGAGGGCGGCTCCTGGTCTAGCCCGCAGGGGAAGAGGAGGGACGGCACCCCCTGGTCCTCCTCAGCTCCGGGCTCCAGCAGGCTGGAAGGGGGCTGGTCCTCCTGCAAGCTGTCGTACGAGTGCAGGAAGTCAGAGTCGCTGCTGCTGATGCACATCATAAAGTCTGACACCACTCCTACAGAGAGAGAGGGAGAGAGAGGGGGGCAGAGAGGGGGGAGAGAGAGAGAGGAAATGTTGAAGAAAGAAGACGTCAAAACAGAGACGGTAAAGCAACAGACAAATCTGTCTTCCTCTTTCCTGGGTTTGAGCCCCACTTCCCCTTTCCTTTTCTGTGGCATTCTCTGCAGTGTCCAGTTCCTCACACAGCTCAGGACAACGCCCCACACAGACACACAGACACACAGACACACAGACACACAGCCCAGCCTACAGCGCATCTCTACTTCCCGCGCACAACATTTACCCCAAAGAAACACAAACTGCTGAACACCTACACACATAACAAATCTGTTTGTCTTGCACACAATACTCCACCATCATATCCACTCGCACACAGTTACAAGGACAAACAATATTACTAGTTCTTACTACTCACACAAAACCCACAGCTACTGGCCACTGAGATTTACAGTCTCAAAATTGAGATACATTTAAAAAAACCTATCTAGTGGTCTTTGTTTCATCCATGTTATTCGTTCTTCATAGAGACACAGAAGTAATGAATACAATTAAATAAATAGGCCTCCATTTCCAAACACTAAATGAATGAGCTACGTTATTATACAATCACTATTTGAATTTGAACTCAGACACTCCTTGTCACGTCTCATAAAATACTGTGCTTGCATACGACTATGGAACCTCCCTGTTCTCTGTATTCTTTCAATAAAAACAAACGTCCAGCCAGGTTTGACCCCTACCATCCTCGATGGCCTCCTCTCTGTTGCTGCTGCTGCTGCTGTTGTTGCTGCTGCTGCTCTTGTGCGTGGTCATGTGCCTCTTGAGGCTGAGGCTGCTGCTGGCGCGATAGCTGCACTGGCTGCAGGTGTGCGGCCGCTCCTGCGCGTGCATGCGCTGGTGCCGCCGCAGGTTGCCCAGCGAGCTGCAGGCGAAGGCGCACTGCGAGCACTTGTAGGGCTTCTCGCCCGTGTGGATGCGCATGTGGCGCTGCAGGTTGACCAGCTGTGCCGAGGCGTAGGGGCAGTGCGGGCACTGGTAGGGCTTCTCCCCGTTGTGCGTCTTCATGTGGCGCTTCAGGTGGTTGGAGTAGCGCGACGTGAAGCTGCACAGATGGCACGAGAAGTTCTTGCGGCCGGCAGAGAGGGTGCAGGTGGTAGTGGTGGTGGTGGTGGGGATGGGGCTGGTCTTGGCTGGCTTGCTTCGTCTCTGCGCTCTGAGACGCACGTCACCTTGAGTGGTCTTTGCCGGAGTGGCGCCCCCTGCAGACCTGCGGCCGGTCCCTGAGTGGTTGTGAGCGCCACAGCGAAGGCACAGGTGCTGTTGGGGGTCCTCCAGGATCCCCCCGCAGCCCCCACAGCTGAGGCGGGGCGGAAAGGCGTCGTCGCTGGCCGGGTCGCGGAGGTCGTCCACATCGCTGCCCAGGCTGAGCTGCTTGTAGCTGCTGCACTCCTCGTCGCTCAGGGAGTACACAGCCATGCCCATGTCCCCCGATGCACAGTCTGACACCACACAAGGCACAGGGCTGGGTTAGCTTCTTGGTTTATTTCGGATCAGATTTACTGACATGCTATTTGTTCTGAGATACATTAAAGGGAAACTTTGGGACTTTTCAACCTGGGCTAACCTATTTTTAGATTTGTTTGGGTCCAAACTCTCACTATGGACAATTAATGATCGAATCAATCCAGTATTGAGTTGAAACACTATAAATGGCGTTACAATGTAATCCCCTGGGGCTGCATCCAAAGTAAACCGGTTTCCCCCCCCCGCCTCTGACAGACTCATAATGTCATTATAAGGGTCTGATTACAGAAACTACAGAAATGTTCAGGTTCTACAGTTACAGAGGTAAACACAGTTCTTCACGGTACAGTTCTTTACAGTTACAGAGGTAAACAGACACAGGTAGACACATATCTGTAGGGATCCTTTCCATGTAGTCACACTTATAATAACATTATGAGCCTGTCAGTGGTAGAAAAAAGCGGTTTACTTTGACACAGATGCTTCAGCGACAATGTGTATTGATTATAGCATAATTATAGAGCTTAATTGAGCTTAATTGCTGTTCACGCATCAGGACTGCCTACACCCATCTGATTATGCCCTCTGGATTAGAAACACAAAAGGTTTGTTTTTGGAGGCGTGAACTTGGTCACGTGCCCCTGGTGTCCTAAAACTCGTAACAACCGTGCGAAACTTGCAGCAGTAATGCACAAATAAAGTGCTTGAAATGCTAGGTAGCACACAGGAATATTTGTGAATGAAATGGAGTCTCCACACGCCCTGTGAGCTTGTCCTGTGTATATATATTTATAGGCTACTACATGTATGAATACCTATATGTTCTTGGGTCAGATCAACTGCATCACAGCACCTAAGGCATAGCTGCATCCTGTCAACATTCACCCATTCTCAGTTTTAGCCATTGCCCATTAGTTAGGTCTACCTGAATCTCGGTCGAAACCTATGATCTTGAAGTCTGCCTCTCCGAACTCCAGGTCCTGCCCCAGTAGGAGGTTGCTCTCCAGTACCAGGGTGTCTGGGTTCCCCACCGTAATGCCATCCTCATAGTCCACTGAAAGCAAAACAGAACACAACGGGTTGGGATTTGACAAAACAACAGCACATCTGTGGACCATAAACAGAATAGTGTACGGCAGTGGACAGCACATGGCAGACATTGGTCTGGCATAGAAAGTGATAAAAAAAAAAGACAATAAGCAGTCAACACCATGGCTTATTACCATGGAGTATTTCCACCATGGAACTGCAGTGTACCAACGATAGTCTCAAAAACACGGAATCAGAGAGCCTGGGTTTCATGTGTCACAAACATAGGGTCAGGAGGGAGGGGTAACGTCAGTATACATATACATATAGTATGATATTACTTCTGATGAACTAGATGGCTTTTGTTGCGGAATTTTCCTGGTTGTAATGTTTTAACATGGACTCAGCTGCCTAAAGGGGACTGTGCATTGCTCTCCCTCTGTTAGGAGAAGGCAGGGGGATGACAGAGCTGTGGGGGTATTTCAGGACAAGCGCTCTTGTTGATGATGGAACAAGATGAAGATTGGGAAACAGGCCTTAGCCTTTGCGATGTTCTCTGGACCAGGAATGTGCCAGCTGAAGTTAGAGTGACCTGAAACATGTTTACCAAAAAGGAGTTATCAGACGGTTCCATCTGGTTGTGTTCCTTCACAATGTGGGAAAGTGTGCATCATGATGACGATGATGCCAACAGGTTCTTGGAAAGCTGAGATATGAAGATTTCCAGCAAATTGGGATTTTTGACCCAAGGTATTTCATCAATCTGGTAGAGGTACTGAGTTATGTAAAGTTATACCCATTTACACACAAGATGTTAAAGTGTATGATCATGAGGTATATCTATATTTGTCCTTGGGTTTGGGGTTTAAATGATGATTATGATGTAGGGCTGTTCATTGTTATCACGGTTTCTTATCTTGTCATTGGTAAGACATTGATCCTGCAGAGCTGTCAATAAACTACAACTTTACTGTACCTTTGCCGAGGTGTGATCTGACGTCAAGAAGACTAAGAGCAGTAAGTACTCAGAACAGCTTTCTTCGGAGACTTTCTATGGTGTTCAAAACGTCTCTCCTTTACGGCACATTTGGATGTTTAGCATTTCAATCTAACGAAGTCAGAGTTGGCGATTGGGACCAAAGTTGATCTAACATTAGTAACACATTATTAACTATTTGATAAGGTAGCTAAGCCGAAGGCAGATATATAGAGGCGGGACTAATTTGCATATTCATAGCTCTGCGAATACTATGGCTATGGTTTTTTAGCAGATGCTTTTGTCCAAAGCCGACTTACAAAACATTAAAAACAAACACTAAAAACAGATCAATAAAACATTAAAAAGGCAGTAGCTAATACTAGCCTAATGAAAACAAATACAAGAAACAATATTAGGCACCAATTTATAACATTTATAATAATAATAATAATAACAGTAACAATAACAAATACCAAAAACTATGAAGTAGGCCTCAAGCCAATTTTTTTGCACTTTTTAAATATACCAAGGCTGTCGCTGGAACGGATGGCACTAGATAGGTCATTCCACCACCGAGGCACCACAAACGAAAAGTGTCGCAACAACTAAATGAGGCAAAGGTGTACAGGTACAACCAAGCCATTTTAGGGCCATGAAGGGATTTTATTCATATAAAAAAAACGTATACATTTTGAGGAACAGAGATGAGTTTCAATGCATGTAATGCAATCATACTCTCATCAGGCACAAATGTGGTCTATATGTAGGTATAGTTGTGCTTCAGTTGTAGGAACTGCACTTTATATCCACAGTGCAGCCTAACCTGTGTTACAATACCACAGGGGGCTGAAGATATCTCAAATAGAGTACCGCAGTCTTTTTCCTGCCTTAAGCTTCCCCTTTTTGTTTTCTTCCTCTTTCTGCATCTTCCTCTCCCTCACACGTCTTCCTCTTGCCTCCTCTACTTCTCTTTCCTGACTGTTTGCCGGCCAAGGGGGAGGTGTTTACAACATGCCACATACACACAGCCATTCAGCGCATGTTTATATATGTGTATTCCCACCAACATCATGGTTGCCACTGTAATCTAAAAGAAAAAACATGCTGCACCCCCAAATTGCAGAAATATTGGAACGATTTGTAGATCCTTCCCAAGGATATTGCTATTCTGATTTCGTACCAGCAATCTCATTCTGCAGAGGGCAAGTCCAGATGATAGAGCAGTAGTAATAACAGGAACAACACAACCCCTAAGGTCTGGGCGGCAGGTTTCACATTAAAACATGAGACACGGTCAGCTCAAAGACACGAATGGGTCAGGAGTCACTGTGAGAGGAAGGAACTGCGAAGAGGAGCCAAATGTGTGTGTGTGTGTGTGTGTGTGTGTGTGTGTGTGTGTGTGTGTGTGTGTTGCTCAATGGTGGGGGTACAGGGAGAGGTCAGGGATGGGTTAACCCAACTCTTCTTGGCAGTCTCTGAAGGGAAATGGAGTTAGGAAAGACTGAGGAAGAAGGGGATGTCTGGAAGGGACTCGGACTGATAGCTGCTAGGTTGAGATTTTGCTTGGAACGAAGTACACTTCCACTGAACAGTCGTTTATTATTTGTTGACTGAGGATTTTCCTCAGCATGGCTTATAACATCTACTTCAATAACAAGAAAATTCGGAAGCACTGGAATAAATCCCAATGTAAACGTGGTAGAAGAACCACCAAAATAAGCTAATTAAACATGCGACAAAAGGGGCCACTCTGAACGAAGCACTAATTTCCAGAACGACTCTACAATAAGTTCACATCGGACTTACACGCCAGATGAATTCGGAAGAAGTGCCAACACAAGGCTTGATCATATTTATACATTTATAAACGGACACAAACGACGTAGAGAATGACAGGGAACTGCTATATTGTAGTAACTACTTCTTTGTATGTGACGAATAAAAATACTTGAACTTGAAAATAAATCTAAAGCCGGCAGAGAGAGTGGATAGATTTTAACTGAGTTGAGGTTACTTCCTCGTCGACTACACATTTGTTGCAGTGATATAATTGGCGTTAGACTTATCACAATAAAAAGATAATTTCATTTCCACAGAATACCACTGACGATTTGCGTCATATTCAAGCAATTAAATGTAAAAAAGGACTTACATTTTACTGGCTGTGGGTTGGATTGTTTCCGTCGGGGCATTTTGTCCGCTTCTCAAATGCAGTTCCCTCTGCTCGAATGGCAATCAGCTCATTCCTTTAGCTGCACACTGTCATCTTCCTCTTCCTCTCCCACACAAAGACACAACTATCAGTGTCATCAGTCGGGCCACCATTGCCTTTGGCTACTCACCTAACAGCAATTCACCTTGCCAGTCTTGTCGCCTGATAATTTCGGATCATATTTCATTAAGGTCAGATATCGTAGAGGTGGAGAGATGGAACAGTGTTCTAAACTTTACTGTGCAGTTGTCTAATTCGGCTACTGAGGCCAACGTTAGTTAACAATTTGCTAGCAAAATATGTCAGTTTCAATAACTTTTTTGTTAACTATAACGTTAACAGAAATGAGCAGCGATAGCTAAATTATAATGTAAGATGTTAGCGCCAAAGACCACTACAACGTGTAGTTTATGCAAGCCAGAAAAGTTAACCAGCTAGCATATCCTAAACTTTAAAGTTTCACTTACTGTAATGCGTGTGGGGAGAACAGAAAACTATCCCAAATGTGTTGGCAGGTAGCTAGCGATATCTTGTAATAGCAGTGATAGTCAACACGAAAAGCTAACGTTGGCTAGGAAACTTCACGCTAGGATAACATTACTTGACTGCATGTTAGCTATCTAAGCTGTTGAGCAAAACTTGCAAGTCTGTCAGGCTACAGAACACTATCACGACGAACTTCTGTTGCCAAGATGGTTCGTATGTATACTTGCTTTGACAACACATATACAGAGCATACGGCTTTACCATTCTATAAGCTCAATTCTTTACCACTATTGCTACATGAAATTAAAACTTTTAAAGATTCATTGTTGGGACATTTCCTTTCCCTGTGTGTATTTCCGCTTTAGATGATGACAACATCCGCTTTTATATTTCTCCTCTGCAAGATATGGGAAATCGTTTTTTTTTTTTTTTTAACAAATGTGGTTATGATGGTTTTGCCAACAAATTACGTTCCTATACTTTAGCTTCTATAATGGGTATAATAGTTGCCCATATAAGTTTAAGCTACTTTTTGGTGTCAGAAATATTCTTCATGTAGCCTTACGAAGGTACATTTCAAAATGGTCATGCAAATGTGTCCATGAAAGAATTAATCGTTTGTAGTTCTAACTCTAATAGTAAGGCTATAAGAGGCAGAGGTACAAGGTCTATTTATATAATAAAAGTACACACTACGTGTTTTAATGTGGTGACTAGTAATGATAGCAGGAAGGATGAAAAAAATCCAATGTGTCATTTTAGAGTGTTTTAATGTACAGAACAAGTGCAACTTAATATACTTACAAAATCGTATTTACCCCCATATCTGTAATGAAATAAATAAACCATCTGATTTGACAGTGTTAAGACAACGGGTGTGACTGTTCTGTAGGCCTCATTGTTTCTCTCTGAATGTGGCAATTTTCAGACAAGCCCATTTCAATCCATTTGTCAGACATAATATTTAAATGGAAATGGTTCCTGGCAGTTTTCTCCATAATAGTAATACTACAGAGTTCCATAAACATACAAACATCATTTTGTGAGTAATCTAATTAGCGTACTCTCCTAATACCCATGCTTTTCATATAACATTATACAGAGCCTTATAGAAAATAAGTCACACACACACACAAGTATCGCCCTTCTGAAAACAACCATTCGTTGGAATTCAAGCAGGGTCCATGTAGGCTACTCAAACTTCATCAGATGTTACTGTTGGATCACTGCTAGATGTATTTATGACACCCAAACCTGGCTTTGTATGCCTTGAGGTGACTAAGTAGTCACATTAGGAAGAATGCAATGAACCAGCGCTGTGCGCTGTGCAGTCAAATGGCCAGTGCTCTGTTAAGATGGAACTCCAGCTGGGAAAGAACGGTGCTCATGGGAGGGATTTGGTTCAGCTGAGTCAAGCGTTGATCTGGATGTGCACAGGGTCAGGAGGGGCCAGTGTTGCCAGGTCAGGTGGGGATCAGGTGATCCCTGTCCTGCTCGGATAAGAGTAGCCTGCAGGATTAAACGGCCGCAGGGGTCACCTCAGAGGAGTCCTGGTCAGGTGGGAGGACACTAGATCTGTTGTGTGAGGTTTAGGAGACTAGGTCAGGAGTCAAGTGGGTGTCTTAGCTACACCTTTTGGACTAGGACAGGTAAGAGGTTGCTACTCTAGGTATGAGCCAGGGACAGGTACTAAAAGTGGTTGCCTAGGCCAGTTAGTAGTCTTATACATGTAGAGGTAGGGAGTAAGTAAGAGGAGGCTTGGCCTGGTGGAGGCTTGGGTCAAACCTTGATGATGCTGATTGATGATGCGGTCCTTTGAAACTGCAAAAGAGCACAAATTATTACCATCACTGTGTACAGAACATTATGCAAGTGTCAGTTAGCTTTAAATAACAGTCATGATGCGTAACTCTAGTTTACAGAGCAAGTTATGAGATTTAGCCAAAGTTGATTTTCTGTTCTCTTTGTTGACTGTGTTTTATAGTTAGCTAGCTAAGGCCCTAAAGCATACCTCTAAACATCAGATAGGCAGGGAGAGGACACGGCAGGAAAGTTCTCATCAGTTTTTCTCATTACTGTGAAAGTTTCTAGACTTACATTGGAAGGAAATTGGCCTTAGAGTTACCACCTTGTGGCCTGCAGGCTTGTTTAGGTACATTTGTAAATGTAGCTATAGGGAGTTCTCGTGACTTACTTTACTCCCTAATAACCCTCCGTGGTGGTAGTCGGGAGTACTGTGTTCTGAGGGGGGCTTGGCCTTCTCTTTGCTGTGGTTGTTGGAGTCATTGTCTTTGATGATGTCATACTGCCTACAGAACAGACCTATGACAGCTGGGAACGAATGAGAGACAAATCTTGAATCTGCTGTTAAACAAGTGATGATTTAAATTATTTAATTTACTTTCAATTCTTTATTTTATTTATTACGTTTTCTGAGCGACACAAAAGAAGTGTAAAAGCACATCTAGATATATCCTTCATGCCAAATGTTTGATGTAAAAAAAAAGAATTGCCAGCAGACAAGCCAAGAGCTGTCTTTTCTTAAATGTCAGCCAACAGAATAATCTGTTTCTTTTCCCAGAAGTCCCCCATCACATTCATTTTCTTCATTCTGGAACTCCACAGAGCCACCCCCCCCCCAATTTGGGCTTAAGTGTTGTAATATCTATCTCAGCATGAGACTGCCAATCATAGATGACTGATGTATAATCTCTACAGGTGCCTTTTAGCCCTGTCAGCACATTCATACGTGTGAGGTGCAGGAGAGTGGCAAGTCATTTCAACCATAAAACGTCAATCATTAGAAAAGCAACTGGACTAGGTATGACTTATTAGAACCAAGCAGGGTCCATGTAGATATTGGTATGCTAAAAACTTAAGCCACAATCCTTTGGCAAATGTTGAGACTGGTGTTACGTAGGGCTGGTGTTTTCCAGTGAGATCTGCATGGGTGTTTACCTGCCCACATGATTAGTACTGTCATGACGATGACCATCTCTCCAGTCTGCAACTGTCTGGTCATGTCTAGACCCTCCACTGATGGGTCATCTTCAGCGAAACACAGGAGAAGGGAGACACCATATGAATAAAACACTGTGAAACTGTGAGAGACAACCTAAAATAACCCAAAAATAGTATCTTTCTCATAGAGACTTTACCAAAGATATACAGTCCTCTATTTTGTTCACAATAAAGGTGTTTTTGTGTCTGTGAATGTTAACTGCTCTGACAAGCACTACATGTGCTGTAGCTTCCTAATAAAACCAATCTGCCTGGCATTTCAGATGGATTTTTGATCCCAGTTGTACCTTGGTCCATTAAGCTAGACTGAAAGTGATCTGACTTCTCCAGTGTTCTGAAATGGATCCTCTTGCTTGCTTGACTCTCGCCATGCATGCCAATAGATTGGACCTGAATGATGTAATCGGTATCTTCATCCAGGTTCCAGAGCACACACGCCCGGCTAGTGGTGTTTACCTCGCTGATGAACCTCTGTGCCAAGCCATCCTGCCTCTGACAAACACACAGAGACACACACACAGTAAGGAATACATACACGCACAGACACACAAGCCACGGGAACAAATACATGCATATACACACACACACACACACACACACACACACACACACACACACACACACACACACACACACACACACACAGTAAGGAATACATACACGCACAGACACACAAGCCACGGGAACAAATACATGCATACACACACACACACACACACACACACACACACACACACACACACACACACACACAGTAAGGAATACATACACGCACAGACACACAAGCCACAAGAACAAATACATGCATACACACACACACACACACACACACACACACACACACACACACACACACACACACACACACACACACACACACACAGTAAAGAAGACATACACGCACAGACACACAAGCCACGGGAACAAATACATTCATACACACACACAGACACACACGCATAGACATACACACACATAGACATACACACACACACACAAACACACATACACACACACAGTAAGGAATACATACACACACAGACACACAAGCCACAGGAACAAATCCATGCATACACACACACACACACACACACACACACACACAGTAAGGAATACATACATGCACAGACACACAAGCCACAGGAACAAATCCTTGCATACAAACACACACACACACACACACACACACACACAGGACATTTCTTCTAAAACCCTTCTCAAGCCATTCAAGCTCAGAGCCCAACAAGCAATATGATTTGCTCCCTTAGGACACAGCGCCGTCCTCAGATCTCACTCTAACCTGCTGTGAGATAGCGTAGCCAATGACAACATCTACGTCCACAATGTTCCAAGACACGGTAGCCGAGTCAGCCCGCAGGTGCGTGATGGAGACGTTCACGGGGGCAGCAGGCCGATCTGACGGAGGGGAGGAGAGGACAAAAGGACTTTGAAGATAACAAAACAATACGATCACAATGTCACATCCTTCACAGGCTCATTACCACATCATAGACATCTTCCACTGATTTCCAGCAGGCTAGAGGGAGTAAGTCCCCTTTGTCCTCTGATAATAAATACTCTATCAAGGTTACCTTGGAGCAGCTGATAATGAAAGCAAAATACACAGTTGTCAGCACAGTCTTTTCTAGTCTCAAACACTGTGTGATTCAACACACTATTTGCAGTGTGAAGATTCCTTACAGTTTTCAACCGGGATATTCTCAGTTCTGACTCAGTGCTGTTTGTTGTTTACTTGAAAGGATGACACTACAGAAAACAGTGGAGGAGGATCAGGCAGCATGCTGGCGATGTTGGCTGACAGGTCTCTACGGTGTCTCTGTCACAGTGTTTTGAAGGTAAAAATAATCCAGCTCCAGTGTCACATCTACTTTCTCAAAAACAAACAGCTGTCATCTGGCCAAAATAAAAGGATCCAGGCATATGATGGGCTGATGAATATGGAACAGCTTCTGTATTTAGCTAATGTCATATCGGGTCATTATGCAAATATATTCCTCTTTCCATTCATGTCCTACCCTGTAATTGCAAAGGCAGAACCACTGCAGTGCTAGCAGACATATCTCTGCAGCACCTTAGAGGGCAGTCCTGCCACTGACATGGCTGGGGCTTTAATCTGCCAGGGCCCAATGTCTGCTTTAGGCCTGTCTGATTCAGGTCATATATTAATATAATAATAATAAAAACACTTAATGCTTAAGATGCTTTAAAAAATCAAAACACGTCATTGTTTCTCACTCTCTTCAAAAGGGATTTTATTTTAAAGACAGTGAGTATGTGAGATTTTTTTTTATTTTTTATTTTTTTTACCAAAAACATTTATATTTATAATGTGAAATTTTGTGAGTCACACTGTAAGTCAGTAAGTCTATGAGTAAATTAAAGACAGAATTCTTACCGTTGAACAATCACTCATCATAGAATATTTTATAATGAAATGAATTGTTATATCGAGCAAAGTCAGAAAAACTGGTGTCCTGAAAGTACATAGTAGATTCAAAGTCAGAGCTTCATAGTGCATGTATAGATGCCTACTGCATTGAATAAACTGTGGTAACTTCTCATCATTGGGTATATTATTAGTCAAATGAATACAAGAACTAAGAATCAAAGTGGGATTTGTCTCATTCGTCTCACTAAAATATGTCATTAGCATAACACATGGGTTTCTGATTATCATCGAGTTAATTTGAAGGCATCCATAGGCACACAGTATGATCTATGTGTAGTCTCAAAAAGGACAATCTAAGCTGACTTAATGTTAATGTAGAAGCAATGGCTATATACTAAATAATATCTGCACTGAATGCATCTTTCTCTTAAGAATGATATTGCACAATGTCATATCTGCCCAGAGCCTTTCGCATGAGTTGTACATGATATTTGCATGTATCTATAAATTATTATTCCAATTCCAATTTTTCTTAGGTCTTACTAAAACCATAATCTGCTTTAAATGGTAGGCCTACTGTTTATTTCTTCTAATTTAAGGGCATCTTTCCACTGCAGGAACTCATGGGACTTTCAAGTCACTTGAACGATTACCGGAAGGGCCCCCTGCTCAGTCCTTCTCTTTTGGTTCTCCTCCGTGGTGCCGGAACTACCACACCTACACGTTGACGTAGCCTTTGCTCTGTGATCGCGACGTCAATTCCGAGCGCTTCAAAACAACAATATATTTCTCTAGCAACAGCCCCAACATTTGACCGCTAAACACTCAGATGGCAGCTCTAATTACTTGATAAAGGCAGATACCAGCACCACTGTTGATTAATTAAAGCCTCTATTTCAGCTGGAGGTGTTCAGTCAGTGACAGTAAGCTCAACATGCCTACTCTGCAAGCTATAATCCCTCATTGTTATTCACTTCTACTCATGTCACATTTAACCAATAAGTGTCAACCATCACTGTAAACACCACCCAACAGTTTCAGGGCTGCACAGAAGTACTGATTTCTTCCCTGGAAACGGCCCCGGAGGAGGACTTACAGGGACAGTTCCTGTGGGTGGAACACTCACAAATGCGTGGGTTGCCCTGAAACGGCCCTCTCGCTCCTGCAGTGGAAAACTGCCTTTAGTTATTAACTTTTCAGTAGCCTAACTGGTTGTGCTGGCACAGTGATGAAAAATAACAACAAGGGCCAAGTGACCACACCACAAGATCTCAAACAAAAAGACATCTCTTACTCAGTGCACAGTGAATCATATAATAATACCATCAGCCTGACTGTAAAGGTCTGCCATTGATTACATGGTGAGTCCCAGACTCCCAGAGTCCATCAGAGGGGCTCATGCGGTCTTTAATCAATGTCTGCAGCTGTCAGAATGGGCTCTACATCTCCTTCAACATCATCTCACTGTATCCATATTGCTATTTGTATATCAAGAAAAAGGATTATTGCCCACTGTTTCCTTTTAGTCTGTTGAGCCACATAGGTTCTGTTATTCTACCAGATCCACTCTTGAATCAGGCTTTGTTACTCAGTCATCAGTGACACAGACAGTGACGAAGAGGCCAGAGCAACAGGCCAGAAAGTGGTGCACTAAAAATGCTGATCTGGGATCTGAGTGCAGGTACTGTGAGTGATCCCACTGATTGATATCTGGACTCTGGCAGCCATGTGGATGAATATTGAGTTGGCTGGCACGGCACTGCAATCCGCTAAATGCGCTTTAAACGTGAGCGAGTACCACTCTCCCTCATTTCTGTTAGTGAGTATATCAATTACACTTAAAGAGAGTGGGTCCAAGTCTGCCCTTGGAATTATGTCACTGATACACCCTCTATATATGGAGCACAAAAACAAAAGAGAGGTAATAATGACAGAAATAACAATAGGCGTATGGCCTAGAGGAAAAAAGCTTTGTGTATGCTCTTGAGATCTAACCATACAGTATGAATGTTATTGGAGCGCTAATGAAGGTGTCATTTTTATAGCAAGTATTTCTGTAAGGGCAACTGAGCTTGTGTCAGAATCAGGCCTCACACTTTTTCATCATCATACTGACTTGGCAGCGGTTATGTCTCATGACTTCATATGATCTAAACTGCCTCAGGCACACAAGCACACAAACACAATACAGTAAATCAAAGGCACTTAAAGGCAAGACTCATTACCCTAATGGCTGGCTGGCACAATATATATGTGTTGAAATGGGTGGAATGGTTAGTGCCACAGCTTAACCACAATCTATGGTATGTGTGGATGTGATAGAACTTAAACCATCATCCTCCTAAATACAACTGCACACTGAAATTCAACTTGTAACTCTGTGAAGGGAATGTCACAGTGATGGGAAGACATGCCATGAATGGACGACTCACAGAAGGATGGGTGGTTAGAAGTACTGTTCTACTTACTTGCCCCTGCATAAAGTATGTGACCTCCACACATAATTAAAATCACATGTAGAAAAAGGGGTGTCATTTTCCACAAAGCGCTGTCGCTCCGCAGCTGATATAAAATCCTTGAAGGGACTCGTCCTTCACCTCTCCATCCCTTTACTCCCTGTAATGCTCTTCAGTCCAACATCAGATCGGTTCTGATACCGTCGTTTCTTGATTAGGTAGAAGTTCAGGATCGCTCATGTCACCGTCATACCTGTGCAAATGTCACCACTGGTTTGAACAGCTGATCTTCTAGATCTCATTCAAAATTTGTCCACTCGTAATTCGGCAGCTATTCAGTTTTTACGGTTTCAATGAATGGGAACCGTTATGGTACCCGTTGTGTCTCACAACAATTACGCACCTTGCTGGTGATTTGCAATATGACAGAACTCCGGCTATAGCGTTGATCTAAATTGAAGACCTCGGAGGGTTCCTTCGGTTTGGACCCTAAGCCGGGTCATCGATTATCTTGATGAAGGTAAACACAATCTGATACAAACTGACCACGTATGAGGGATGACGAACACTCAAATGGCGTCCAAACCCCTGTATTGCGCACGCAGTGTTTTCTCTCAACTATTTCTCCCGTGAGCGATGCGTCCGCACGCCTCCAGCATATCAATAACCCAATAACCCTCCGCTGTCCGAGTCCTCTGCGGAACACGCGGATCACCTCCCACAGGTGGGTTGGGTCTCGTTCGTCGCTCGAATCTTTATTGGTGACGTTTCCTCCATAAACCCGTCAATCTCTTACTGATGGTCCACCCCCGCTTACAGTATGTGAAGCATTTCGCTTATTTACAAGATACAGTATTATATATTCTGTCTCTGCGGTGAGTTGTGAAAAATGATTAGATTTCACATACAGATAATGCAAATTTGAATTAATTACTGGCCAATTGCATGCTCTTAATGAAGCTAGATGCTCATATTACATATATCAGATATGATATGAACTATGAGCTTCAGTTTTGCATATCTGCCACTGCCTGACGTATGTGGTGTAGGCTAGGCTACTGCAGCTCAGAGTTCATTTTGTGAACTCTAGACTCTTTCATTTTGAATCTCCCTTCAGTGGGTAGTGGTTGGTCCATTAACCTTACACGAACTAAACTGACCCATCCCTTCAAGCCCCACCACACCATATGACCTGTGAGGGACCAACGGTGCTGTAAGGGTGCTACCATACAGTACGTGTACAATGCCGGGACATCAGGGGGAAACCAGAAGGACTAGAGCTGCACAGGAATGGGAGGTAATATCAGATTTCTGTATAATGACAATAAAGAAAACAGTTGAGGAGCTGCATTTTCCCATAGACACTGCATTTCCAGTTTCTATCAGATTAAGCTTATAATTGACAGATCAATAGAAGAATTGCCTGAACAATAGAAGAGTTTAGCTGTTTTGTTTACATTCTGTACATGTTGCTATGTGAAAGTCCAAACGCTTACAAATTCTGTGAAACACTTGGGAATCAGTTGACCAGCACTACTGCGGTGAGTACATACTGAATCTGGTACGATGAATTACAGTATTTACCTGACATTTTCTCTGGTACCAAATCTACCAAATCCTCTTCTCTTTTGTGTGGTTTGCAGGTGGTGTAACTATATTATTCCTATAAATTCATGGCCTTCCTTTTTTAAATAGCAAATCCAGCTGCCTTGTTAAACCCTAACCCAGCAGAGAGTGACATTAACAAGGAGACACAACTGTGAGTTGACATGGCACGGAACAAAACGTGACAGTAACAGAGTCACCCTGTCAGTCTCCAGGTTACGAGTCACCACTGCCTGTCACGGAGAAATCCAATCCACTGTCCCGTGACATAGACAGGGCGGGACCTCAGCAGATTGTGCGTGTCCTGCAGGAGTGTGATGCGGAGGTATTCCAAGGGGACCTGCAGACAGACGCAGAGTATAAGGTCAGGAGGACAACTCAGTGACAGCTACGCTGAGAAGCATCAGCTGTGTGTGTGTGTGCGTGTGTGTGTGTGTGTGTGTGTGTGTGTGTGTGCCTGTCCCAATTTCCATCTTAATTAAGGTTGTCACGGTTTCCTCTCCTCCATTCTTCACACAAAAAAAATCACAACATTTTTTAGATAGATCATGTGACTTGCCTTAAACTGTGTTGGTAAATATTATGCTATGCTGTGTTACTACAGAGACTCTACAGTGAGTCTGTGGTACAGATTCTGGTGAATGTGGCTAAGAGGGTGAAAACTATTCTCAAGGTATGTAAAGAATAAACCTTTTGTATTTGTGTATGTATGTATGTATGTATGTATATATGTATGTATGTATGTATGTATGTATGTATGTATGTATGTATGTATGTATGTATGTATGTATGTATGTATGTATGTATGTATTTATGTATATATCAATTCAAAATATATCTTGGAACAGGATTTACCTCTCTCACTTTTTAAAGGAACCAGAGAATAGTTTAATTGTCCTCAGTGGCTGTGGAACATCTGGCCGGATTGCTTTTCTTCTATCGGTAAATTAGATTTGATATAATTATCATTATCATTGTATTTTATAGCATTGTAGTATTGTCATCTTGTGTACAGCTTTTGTGTTGCATGTGACATTAATCTATACCAAATGAATGTTGAATCTGAAATTATCCATCTTGTTTGTAGAACACATTCAATAGGATACTTGCAAGGCATCAGCAAAAGCCAGTCTACTCTTACACTATTGCTGGAGGTGATAAGTAAGTGCTTTTCTGTAAGTTACTTTCTAAAAACAAAGATGTTCCCCTAAAATGTTAACAAAAGAATCATGTTAGCCTATGTAAACAGAATACCTAACCTTATACTTACCTTTTCTGAATTTCTGCATGTCTCCATGAGGGGTTTACACTTACGTTCATTACTATCTACTCTATGATTGTTATTTCTGGCTGACATTAACACCCAGTGGTGGAAGAAGTATTCAAATCCTATACTGAAGTGAAAGCACCAATACAACAATGTAAAAATGCTGCGTTACAAGTGAAAAGTCCTGCTTGAAAAGTAAATGTTCCTAAGTATTAGCAGCAAAACGTAGTTAAAGTACTGGTTTGGTCCATACTACAATATATGACATCATTAGATTATAAATGCTGGTAATCATTGTGTAAGCAGCATATTACTGCTGGAGGTGGAGCTAGTTTGAACTACTTGATATACAGTTTATATACTGGGACACGAGATAGATATGAGGGGTTGTGAGAGGGTTAATGGGAGAAGACAGAAGAAAAACATTCTGACACAAAATCTGTTTTCAGTTTTTATGCTTTTTCTCTAATCTTTGATTTTTGGTGAGATGTTGGAGCATTTGATCGTTTATTTATTTTAGACAAATAAGTTTAGACGAAAAGATCACTATTTGGTGAAGCTGTTAACAACTCGAAGACATCTGAAATTTGACCCCAACAACACATTGTTTTTTGTAAGACATCAGAAGCCAAAAAGGTTGGAAACCACTGGTTTAATCTTTAGCAACGTGTTGTATTTTATAGCTTGTTATATTATCCATTGTGTAAAATGTTCACGTTAAAAGTAACTAGTAACTAAAGCTGGAGTAGACAGAACAATATTTCCTTCTGAAATGTAGTGGAGTGGAAGTTTAAAGTACAAAATGGAAGCACTCAAGTTAAATACAAGTACATGAAAAAAACTCACTTACAGTATATGAGTAAAAGTCCTTAGTTACTTTCACTACTGGTAATCCCCCTTTTCTGAATGTGTTGTGAATGCATATGCTGTAACATTATGGTAATGGTTCCCCACCTTCACAGGGCACTGCTGACCTCCCAGGAGGCGCCAGAGGACTCTCCCTCACTGGGAGCACAAGTGCTAGAGGAGGTGAGGAGAGGAGAGGAGAGGGAGGAGAGGAGAGGAGAGGAGAGGAGAGGAGAGGAGAGGAAAGGGAGGAGAGGAGAGGAGAGGAGAGAGGAGAGGGAGGAGAGGAGAGGAGAGGGAGGAGAGAAACAAGATGAGAGGAGAGAAACAAGATGAGGAGAGGATTCAAGCAATTGAGAATAAATTAGGAGAGGGCAAGATGGAAGGCTAGATGGGTGAAGAGTGAGGAGTGAGGGACGGAAAAGAAGAAAAGGACAAAAGCAGAGAAGATCAGAGAAATGTAGGAGAGGAAGGAAGGATGGGATGGGAAAACTTCAAAGAGCTAGAAAGAGACAGCTTGGAGGACTGCAGCTTGAAGAGATATAAGAAATAACTGAATGGTGTGGGTTCTCAAGGTTGTCAGATACTGTATTTTTGGCTGTATCGTCTGTCTCTTAGGATCTTAAAGCCCAATAAAAACCAAGTTATCTAATAATTATGTAATTACACCTCCACAGTGATGAGTCATTAATCACTAACAAACCACACAAAGCTGAGATCTGCTCCACTTCATAGGTCTATATTTTTGGTTGCAGTTGAGTTGTTTCTCTACCAATTATACAGTACAGGCACATATCCCCTGGGGGTGGATGTGCCAGTACTCACCTGCCACCAGCCAGCAGAACAGCTGCTTTGACAGAGGCCTGGATTCGGCCTCTAGACATTGTGGACCATTAGGGATGTAGCCAGCTAAGCACTAGGCTACTGCAGTAAACAGCATGTTTTTTTCTTCTGCAGACATGTGCTGGAAAGAAGCATGTTCTCTTCATTGGAATTTCCTGTGGTCTATCAGTAGGTTTGGGCATCAGATCTGGTAATACAGTGGATTAGTCACTTGGTTGTAAGCCAAATTGTCTGTATCTGCTTAGTAATATAATTTTCTTTTTTTTATGATGAAGGCACCATTTGTTGCTGGCCAGCTCGACTTCTGCTTGAACAATTTGGACATTTTCACACCGGTTCTGATAGGATTCAACCCTGCACACATGGCAAGGTATGACAAACAGAATGACCATGATGACTATCATCCAGATGACGATGATGATTATGGTAGTGGTGGTGGGGATGTTACCATGGAAATCAGATGAACATATTGATGATGCTGCAGATGGTGATAGCTAAAGATGATGACAGAGATTTGGAAGATTTGAATGGAGATAGGAGATACAGACCACTCTTCACTCAGGAATCTCTTCTCCCCAGGGCTGAGCCCATACAAGGGTGGCCGCATACTCTCAGAGAGGTCACAGAGAGGATGCTGGACTTGCAGAGGGGTCAGAGAGCCTTTGTTCTAAACCCAGTGGTTGGGGTATGTACAATTCACAGCTACAATTTATTATGCCGTCTGTAATCTTAATACATGACGAGAGATGAGAATGGAGTGAGATCACTGAGTAACCCCAGCCACCATATCACAAAGTTCATCATCTGTCATCATGGCTAAAGCTGTGGTCCAAATTCATAAAAAGCTAGCCATTTCATTGGACATCATAATCACCGCTCTCCATGTCTCTGTCTTAATACAGTGTATTTGTACTGAAGTCACCATTGTATATTCCTGATTTCCCTTTGAAGCCCGAGGCCATCAGCGGCTCATCTCGAATGAAAGGAGGCACGGCCACAAAGGTCTTGCTGGAGAGCCTCCTCCTGCTGGGGCATAGGGCAGTTCACCGCCACAGTGAGATCAATCACCAGTAGGTCCATCAGCCAGATGAACTTAGAAGCCCTGTTTTCAAATGAACATTGGACGATTCAAATACACATAACCATGATGCATAAATAAATATCGATTAGGATCTTTAATCCTGTTCCATTCAACCCTTGATTTTTTGGCTGGAAAAACAGAGCTGTGTTGGATTGCATAAGAGATTATGAGACGGTTCATGAAATGACATACTCTAAGACTGAGGAATTGGCTGATGTGATTGGAACAGCTGGAATTAGGTAGGTTTAAAGGTACATTTGTACACCATCCACACCATAGAAGCTTCAGGCTCCCTGAAATTATGGATATTTCAATTGTTCATTTGGATGTGTGTGTGTGTGTGTTTGTGTGTGTGCATGCGCCTGTGTGGGTGATCAGCCTACAAAACCAGGGGCATGTTTATTACCTAGGCTGGAAAACTCTGGGAATTATGGGAATCATCGACGCGAGTGAGTGCATTCCCACGTTTGGAGCAGGTATGGAGCTTTATAGATTAGATCTCACTGACATGCTCATTAAGATTAATGTTGTGACGCCTCACATCTGAGACATTATTTACTGTATGTATGAATGGGTCAGGAGGATCTTTATTAGGGCATCTCTGTATTGGTTTGGTGTTCAGACTGTTTAAAAAACCAAAAGCAGGATTCTGTTAGGTTAAAAATACTTTATTGATTGTTTTTCTCCAGACTTTGAGGACATTCGAGGTTTCATGAGTGGGGGTTTCAGTGAAATGAACAACAAAGAGGGAGACTTGTCCTCTCTGGTTTGTATAATTCAGTACATAATGGACAGTTTGCAAAGTGTGTGTTTCTGCTCTAAAACACGTAATCATCCCAGTGACCAAAAGTAAACTAAAGCAAATTTAAGCCCCAATCATCGGTTCTTGTCGTTCTGTCAAATGTTTCATTCTGGTTTTGTCCTCCATTTCTAGGGTCCACAGTTCTGTATCGACCAGAAGGACTTTTTGAGCACCATTTTGCCCAATCTGGGAGAGAACGACACAGTTATCTTCATATTTACTGTGGATGGTAAACTATGCACTGTAGCATTGTTTTTATTGTTATTTTCAATGCATGGGATGTTGATCTGGAGCGGCCCACATACGTGCCAAAAGCTCACCAACACCACACTGACCAACTGTGTTAAAAGGTTAACAGGATGTGTGGATTGTTATTATAAGGTGAAAAATCCTACCTTAAGTAGTTAAGGAATGATGGATTATATGCATTGTCTTTGTTATTTCATAACACTACAATATCATTACATTTTAGATGTGAAATACCACTGTAAACCAACATAATATGGCATCTAACTCAAATAAAATATGCATTGACAAACAATATTTCATTGTACCTTTCACGTAGTTGTTGTAGGCCTCTAAACTTTTTAAACTAAAACTTAAAACTCCATGTATAACCACTATACTGTATATGATCCATAAATCCATGTAACCCTCTGTTAATGTACACAATATAACGTTACAATATTATTTTGATGTGAATCAGAGGATTTTGCTGATGTTGAGAAACTAGCTGGTCAAGTGAAAAGTAAGACCTCAAACCTACAAGCAATTTGTCATGAACATGGAGGCTGCAGATTCCCTGTGAGTGAGCATTGTCACACAGCCTAAACATTTCAGTGTGGAGACACCTATCATTTTCTATACTGTTTGTGTAAGAAATCACGTAGACATTTTTTTCACATTTTAGGTGAACATCAACAATATCTTTGCCTCCAAAATCCTCAGAATTACTTGGACTTCATCAGCTGGTGATGCAGAGGATGGTTTCTTCATGGTATAAACTTCCACAGTGTACACACAAGCATACATCTGCCCTGTGCTCAATACTGGGGACTCATTACGAAAGACATAAATTACATCATAGTCTTTTCCGACAATAAATTATGATAAAATAATATCATACAATTTTGGAAGTTAATAACAGTATGAACATTCTTTGATTCTTATCCTGATATGATTCCCTGTTCCTCTTGCATGTCCCCGGTTCAACCAGAGGCTTCAGTGGGAGCTCTCCACTAAATGGATCCTGAATGCAATCAGCACAGGCGCTCACATCCTGAAGGGAAAAGTCTACAAGAACTACATGATAGACCTCAAGGTCACCAACAGCAAGCTGTACAGAAGGGCCATAGGCATGCTTCAGGTAAGGCTTTCCAATTAACCCTGAGGCGATGGTGTCACGCTGATAGCCCACCAAGACAGAATGAACCTCCATCGTGAGTATTAAATGTTCACTGGCGTACAAAGAAAACCAAGATGAATGGTGATTGAAAACAAATGATTAAATGTAAAATCAGTAAATTAGGTACGGCAATTGGCTGCAGTTTAATCCTATAAAGCTATTCTATGTTATATGATACCATACAACCGAGATACCATACAAGATTACACAGTATTATGCTTTCTTGAACCACCCAGAATCGCTGTATGTTGCACAGATACACGGTATATGTTTTTCACCTGTACTACCTACACAATGTTTTTTTGGTGAAGTGAATGGGCTGTCTCTGGTTCTCAGAGGTTTACAGGCTGTTCGTGGATGCAGGGAGAGAGAGCCCTCCTGAGAGCTCTCTACAGAGTGGAGGAGCTCACCGAGGAGATGATCACAGCGGACGTCAGCAGACACACTCAGGCGGCCAATGCAAGCGACAAGGTTCATATATCACCCCACTCTGTGATTCACTTTTAAGTGCTCCTTCAGGGTCTGCCTCAGGACACATCATTTCTTACTGACTGGAATCCATAACAAAGCTTTGGCAAACGTCCATCTGGCATCGGACAAATACAAGACCTCTGATGGAATTGAATCAGGGTATTTACAGTTTAGTGACGTTTAGTAGCTAGATGGTACAGTTCAATTGCTCCTTTAATTCTACACTCAACATTGTTATTTTGGAAAAGATTATTGTGTGGTGATTGAATGTCTCATCTGTTATGTAGAAATATGCAGGAGTCTGACACTGCCATACACTGGTAAACACAGAAGTAACGGTCACTGAGTTAAACCACTGGGGTTCATACGACACGTGACACTGATTCTGTAGAAGAGTAAAGTGCAGAATGGAGCGTGTTGAGTTGCCTTTTACTGACCGCGATGTGTTGCTGTCCCTTGCCAGGTGGTTCCGACCGCTCTGGTGGTCCTCCAGACAGGCTGCTCGGTGTCCGAGGCCCAGGCCCATCTGAGGGAGGGTTCTGTGGTCAGGGACGCTGTGGAGGCATGCCTGACCTCAGGACGCCACTGACTGCACTCCCACACTGAAATCATCTGACAGCTGTTTAAAGATTCTCTTTGTCATGATCTCCTCTAATAGTTATTCATTATTAATGACTCAATTGCAACCAGTGATATTCTTAGTGTACTTTGAAGATAAATGTGTCAGTAGCAACATAATTGTATATTTAAAAATGTGGGGGGAAAAAAATTAAAACTAGAATGAATATACTGCATCTTGACAGGACTGCTTGTTATTTTCATTACATTGATATGAAAATTAGGTTTAGTTGTACTCTTTGTGGTATTTAAAAAAATAATATGCTGTATTATATTCATGTATAGTGTAATGTAATTGTACAATTTACAACATGTGTTGCTTATGCTTAAGAAATAAATACCACTAGATCAGTAGATTACACTGACACATTAAACAGTCACTGAATCAGTATATTCTAACAAGACTGTAAATGAAAAAAGTACTCAACATAACGTCAGGATACCTGTGAAAGTAGTCATTCAGTACTGTCTGTTACAGTAGCTGAGTAGTAAAAAGGATTAAAACAGGATGTATCTGTACAACCCATGGTTAAACGCAAAGCCCACAGTATTAAGAAGGTCTTAATACCAGGGCCTTCATTGCTTATTCATAACTTAAGAACTGTCAGAATTATGGAGCAGAATAAAACAGAGCACTGTTGGCTTCAGCTTGATCTGCTTTATAAATACAATTTCACCTTCTTTGAGTTCTGCATTGAATAAGTATGGTGCTATGTCACCTGCCAAGACTGAGTCTATTCTTCCACACGCAACTCAAACACTCTGGTGACACTGAATATATATTGATTTGTATTGACATAAGCAACATTTCCAATCACCAAAACCTCAAATGATCATACGTATAGTACAGTAATTTACACAGTCCTTCCACCAAATGACCATACGTATAGAACAGTAATTTACACAGTCCTTCCACCAAAGGGCTTTGCATTCCTCAACTGCACTCCACCTTCTTGAATGACCATCCTGGTGTCAGAGATGGGGTCAGACCAATCATTTATATTTCAACCTCACCCAGTAAAATATAAAATCAACAATGCTAAAACCCTGTTGCCAAAACACCAGAATAAAACCAGACCGTGAGATAACATTGACGCAAGAGTCATTTTCATCCAAAAGAAAAAGTGTAATTGCATATGGCGCTCTCTTTCTCTCTCTCTCTCTCTCTCTCTCTCTCTTTGCAGGTGACACTCTTGGATTCTCCTGAAGCTGTTAGCTAATACACCTGTCCTAGATAGGGTGTGATGCAAGTCTGCCTCAATCCAATCTGCTTGCTAAAGATACTCCTGCAGCAGGAGCTCAGGGATTATAATGGTGCAGGTGCATTTGTGTATTAGGTCCTGGCAGGACGCAAGCACTCCGTGTGCACTGGTCTGCACGCACCACAGAGACAGTCAGAGTAAGTCAGCTACAACCGCAACAAGATTCAAATACATACAGTATACCTATTATAAAAACTTTTATCTTACAATAACTTCAATTGAAGGCAGTGTTTTTGGTACACAAACTAAATGGCATGGTCAGTTGAAATACTTTATTTAATGACAGAGAGCATAATTACACTAAAATAATAAATATTACATCAGACAATTTTGTTTTACATACAGTACATCCCAGTACAGTCAGAAGGTTTAAAGGTGTAAAATACCAAGGGGAACTTAAGCAGCAGCACATGTATGTTCCATAACATCCTTCAAACACTCAAACCATTGCAGCATGTAACACTGACAGTACGTCAAGGGACACGTGAAAGAAATATTATATTTTCTTTTTCCAGAGACCCTTGCCTGTGAGTCACAAATATACACTTACCATAAGAGAACTCTAGTCTGGAAACAGACATACCCGTAAATTGACCCATTGTTCTGGATCAAAGTCTGGCTTTGAACACAGCAGTTTTGTACATATTAGCAGTTCTCTCTGTTGCCCAAAGATAAAAACTGGAATTGTTAAATATTTCAGCAGAAACTCTTTGAAATGTTGAAATAACCCTAGTTTCATCCAAACTCCCTGAGGTTGGGACATTACTTTTCATGTCCTCTGAGAGCACTAAAAACTGTTTCATGTTATGCACATACAGCAAAGATACGTATGGTTAGTATAATACTCTCTTTTCTCTCAACATTTGTGTTGTTTTTATATGATGACATTAATGATATATTGTTTTACAACATACTCCTAAAACCCCTGTCAATCATTAAATAAAATATGGATAATGCACATCTTTACATCATAAAAGGTCATGATGAACACAATTTCTACAAACAGTGTACATTCTGTGGGTATATCCAGCTCTGAAACACCCTACAATACAAAACTGAATGTTCAGATCTTGGTTTCTAACATAAATAATGGGCAGCCCTGTGTAGAAGTATAATCAGAAATGCAGTCTTTCCTTTTTTAAAGTGCGTTATGCAGTTATATGGTATATGGTTAGATTAAAACTCAGTCCACTTTAATGTCACTGTCCTTGGGTCTCCTTGATTTGTTGGCTCTTGCAGGAGACCTGCTTCTTTTCTTAGAAGTAGTCTTCAAGCCTTCGTCTGTTTCATCCCTATCTATTTTATGACCATGGATGCTTGAAAAAACAGACTGAACAATCTGCTTGGCTTCCAGCTCCAGCTCCATGGAGTCCATCGATCCTGTCTGTGATTCAACTGATGTTCTGGTCATCTGGCGGTTTCGAAGCTTCTCCCACGTCTCCCCTCCAGCTGCTTTGATGTCCACAACTGCAGTCTCCTCCTCGGCTTCATCTTCATCCTCACCCTCGTCCTGATCCTGGGCTTCTTCATTAGTGTCACTTTGAACTGTGGCATCACCCTCGGCATCTTCGGCCTCTTCGGTCTCGTCTTCATCACACACTATTCGAACCTCATCATCTAACCCATCTTCCTCTAATTCCTCCAGTGCTTCACTGGAATCACCCTGCTTACCATCAACGTCTCCTTCTGTGTCATCCATTAGTATCTTCTCTGCAATTGCCTCTTCATCTTCGGTTCCATCCTTACTGAGCTGCTGATCTGCTTCATTGTCTAGATCGTCTTCCTCTCCTGAACCATCAGCCACCTCTGCAACCTCATCTTGATCATCCCCATCATCATCTTCATCATTAACCTTGTCAGCTTCATCCACCTCCTGTCCTGCCTCTACCTCAGCAACCTCTTCTTCAGCTCCCTGTTCATCTTCACCCTCTTCTGTTTCAAGATTCCCATTCATCTCCTCTGTTTCTTCTCTCTCATCCTCCCCCTCCCCGGTAACGGTTTCTTCATCATCCCCTCCTTCTTCCTCCTGTGCTTCCACATCCACACTTTCACCTGCTTCATTTGGTTCCTCCCCTCCCTCCTCTACATTGATCTCCTCTGGAGCATCCTCCTGCTCAGGTTCCTCCTGGACCACCTCTAAGTTGCCATCCTCCTCTTCATCTTGTTGCAGTTCAGTCTCAGGTTGACTCTCAGACTGCTCTGCTGATGGCGGTTCTACCTTGGGGGCTGGAGGGGGATCCCTTTTCACCTGGAGGATTTTTCTTAGATCGAAATCCATCATAACAGGGGCAGTGTGTATGAGCTCAGCTCGAATCATCTCCGTGGCCTCCAGTTTCTTCCTCATACAAGCTTCACATGGGCAGTACTCATCCTCACTGCGCTGATCACTGAAATCTGTGCCAGATGCAGCATCAATGTCAATGTCAATGTCAGCACTTTTGGATGGCTTGAGTGATCGGTTACGCATGACTTTCAAACGCCGACGCCTTTGTTCAGTCTGAACGGAGAACTCCTTAGACAGGTCACCCACCGGTGGTCTCGGTGACCTCCCGGCACGACCTTGAATCTTTTGGAGCTCCCTCTTAATGCTATCTTGTATTCTTTTGTGCACTTCAACTTTGAGTTCGTTAATCATTGTGTCAAGCATTACATTATCATCCAAGTCCCAGCGTACCTTGAACTCTGCCATGGCACTGGCATAGTGAGACATGAACTGCTTCTCTATCTTCTTCAGCAGGCTCAACACCCACGTTGGATCTGGGTCCAGGGAGACTTTCCTGGACAGCTGAACTTGTTGTACAGAGGGAGGTGTGCCTGAGCTTGAATACTCTGGTGGATCGCTCTCTGTTTCATTAGCGGATCTGCTGTCTTTTCCAGAGCTGACGTTGGGTGACTCGACTGTTTCAGCATCTTCTTTGAGACTCTCAGCACTCTCAGCCACCCCTTCTGGGACGTCATGTTCAGCATCAGCTTCATCACTCTTCTCGTCATCTTCTTGGCTTCCCTGCACTCTTGTAGCAACATCAGGAGTAGCTGGGTCTGAAACGTCTTCTTCTTGATCAGATTCTGCAGTCTGCTCTGGTGCATCAGCCCCTTCCTCAGGGGCAGTTTCAGCAGGGGTTTCTCCTTCAGCTTCCTCTTCTAATCCTGACGGTTGTTCTACTATTAGCGTAGGTGGTGCTGACGCTGCTTTCTCCACTCCACTGTGGACTGCGCTCTTCGTCGACTCAGCTGACCCACTGCTGACATCCACCCCGGAGGATGATCTGGGATTTGCCTCATCCTCACCTGGGGCATGATCTTTGCCCCTCTGTGTCTTCTGATCCTCCTCAGTGGGCTCATATAGCCAGAGTGTTTGGAGAATACTCATGATCTCACTGTATTTCGCGTTTTGAGTGTTTGCGTGATCTGAATCGATGAGTCTAAGTTTTGCAAGACAGTCTAGGAGTCCTATGGCAGATCTGCTGAGTTTTCTGCCGTATACAGGGGAGACCTCCGGGAGGCTGTTGCATCTGTCCAGCTTGGGGCTCAAAAGGGCATTCATGACCTGGACAGAGGAGTGTCTTGGTAAATGCTGTTTTTGGGGTGCATCGGAGTTAGGTTTGGGAGGTACAGTCTCAGCATTTGATTCCTCTGCCTGGGTTGCTGTTTCGCCACAAGCATCAGTATCCTCTTTCTCCTCACAGTGCTCATCCGCATTCTCTTCCGCATTTTGATTCAAATCCTCAGCATTCTCAAGTGATTCTTCCCGTGGTAGGTCCTCAGTATCAACTAATTCATCTTCCATTTCATACATTGGGCCATTTGCTGAAATGTTCTTTAACCACTCATTCACAACATCATTGGGTGATGCATTTGGTAAACAGGATTGCACCAACTCTAAAGAGGACTGATCATCTCTTTGTGAGGAGCTGACTTTCTTGTGTTTGCTGCTCCTATTACTCTTAATTTCAAGTTTATCATTTTCTCCAACCTCTACATTCCATTGTGAAATTCTACTCCCGGGCCTTGTGTTTCCAGACAGCTCTCGTAAGAGATCCGCTGCAGAGAGTGCATTGGATAAGTCACTATCACTAGATGTAGCAGCAAGGCGTATTGTAGGTGGTTTATTTTTGTTTGGTTGTTCTTGAGCTGGGCTTGAGCAATTCTGTGAAGCATCAGATGCGGCTCCTGAATTTGGTCTTGGGGCTTTTTCCTCGTTTTTTTCTTCTTCTGGGTCCTTATCAAATTTCACAGACTTAGCTTTTCTGGTTGACTTGACAGACTTAACACTGCCGTTATCACTCTTACCATCTATCTCAGTTATGGGACCTTTTACATCTAGATAAGATGCTTGCTTGGATCCATCATTTGTTTTGGTGTCTTTGTGTGATTTGGTGGACTTGGTGGATCGCACTGAAGCACTTGACTTTGGCCGAGAATCTCTCAAGGTCATGCTTGCAGCTTTCTCATTTCTATTGTCATTCCCCTCTTTGCCTGCACCTGTGTCCTCAGTTTGACTGTCTGCAGAGGGCTCTTCTGCTTTGGCGGGTGCTGGTGATTTACTGCGGGTCACAGGACCCTTATCCTCTCTCACCTTTAGACATCCTGCCTTGCTCTTTGTGCTTGATCTAGTTGATTTTACGCTCTCTGCCCTCTTCTGCTCTGAAGGTGCTTCTGTGTCAGGGGTCACTATAGTGGTAGGTCCTTCAGGTTCTTCCCGGGCCTCATCGGGCTCAGGGGTAGTTATGGCAGTAGCATCAGGTGTTGATGGCTCTTCTGCATTCTCTGGTGGTGTTTTCGGAGTTGTATCTTTAGAATGATTACACTGACACTTCTTTGACTTTGAGGACACTTTTGAATTACCGGACATTGCACTGGATGCTCGTGGCTCTTCTTCAGCTTTACTCGTCTTACTTTGGCTAGTCTTGGGTCTGGGAGAGGGCGCTCTGACTGACTTCTTGGAGGTGTGGGAGGCCACGCTTAAGGCACTCTTTGACCTCTCGTTGACTTCCATTGCAACCAGTTTGACCTCCTGGCCTGCAGGGGGATCGGTGGGCTCTGCTGGTGTGGTGGCTCTTTCTGGAGCACCATTGAGAGATTGTTTGTCAGAGGCGTGTGACATCACACTTTCAGGTCTCTGCTCTGTATCCTCTGCTTCTGCAGGGTCATTGGAATGTGTTTCTGGACTGAGGCTTGCACTGGCCACATTTTCCTGAACCTCATTTTCTTCCTTAGGCTGATTTTTGGATGACTTTGTTGATTTCTTGGACATGGCACTAGTGGGTCTCTCCTTGGAGGCAACTTCTGTTTCTTGCCCACCATGCTGTTTTGCTGCAGGGCTGGGAGATCGTTTAGCCTCTTTATCCTGAGATTTTCTGGATGATCTTGATGCGTCTGTACCCACAGACAATGAGCTTAAAGGTCTTTTTTCACTCTTGCCCTCCTTCGTCCTGTCAGATGGAGCAGGGCTTTTGGCCCGAGCTGTTTGCGCTTTGTCTGGTGCATGCAGTGTAGATTTGTGAGACACCCTGGACTTGACTGTGGCATCTGTTTTGTTTGACATTGCACTGGCTGCTCTCTCTTCCTTCTCTTCCCCACCTTCTGCTGATGGTTCTGTTGTTTCATGGTTTGAAGCATCGTCTTTTACAGATGTTTCACTAGGAGCCTTCTCCTCAGCTATAGTCTCCTCATTTGTTTTGGGGGATGACTTTGCTGATTTCCTGGACATGGCACTGGTTGGTCTCTCCTCTGGGGCAGAGTGATTGGCTGGACTTGCCGCTCTCTTTGACCGTCTTGATGTTCTTGACACATCTGACTTTACACTTAAGGAACTGGCTGGTCTGTTTTCAGCTTCATTTTCTTTCTCTTCTTGCTTAACCCTGGCTGGACTCTTAGGCCTGGGTGATTTGGCCCTCTCTGGAGCAGGAAGGACTGACTTCGTGGAGATTTTGGATTTAACAGAAGCATCTGTTTTATTAGACATGACACTGGCTGCTCTCTCCTCTGCAACAGCCTCAGGCTCTGGATCACAGGTATTCTCTCTTTCTGCTTCAGGTGATTTTCCGTTCGATTTACTGACCTTTGCGGGGGTTGCTGCCCTTGGTGATTTTGCTCTTGATGATGTTGAACAAGCTGACTTATGAGATGCTCTTGATCTGCCAGAAGCATTGGACACCACGCTGGGTGCTCGGCTCTCCTCCACTGGTTCTTCAGCTGCTTTTGCTGTGTCATCCCCTGAGTTCTCCTCTTCTTTAGGTGCTTCTGTTTCCTGTTGGCAAGTCTCTGATACAGCTGAGGCTTGGCTTGCTGCCCTCTCTGATGCTTTGCTTTGAGGTCTAGCAGATCTCCCCGATGCTGCAGAGATGTTTGATCTCGCGGACATTGCACTGTCTGCCCTCTTTTCAATCTCTTCTTCCACTTCTGTGACTGCAAGGCTCTGAGGGGCAGGTGATTTTGCCCTTTTTGAGGTAGAACAGTTTGATTTGTGGGATTTGTGGGATTTGTGGGATTTGACTGATGCATCTGTCCTATTTGACATTGCACTTGTAGCTCTTTCGTTCACAGTTTTGTCATCTGCTGCTTCATCAGTGCCTGGTTTTTCCTCCATGGATGCCTGCTTTGAAGATGACATTACACTAGCAGATCTCTCTGCAGGGGCTTCTTCTGTTTCAGGTTGTTCTGAGGCAACAGAAGCTTGACTCTCTGCTCGCTTGACCTCACCTCCTTGAGACTTCCTTGACATCCTAGATGCTCGTGAAGTATTTGACTGAGCTGAGGCGGCCCCATCTCTCCCTTCAACATCAGTAATGGGAGCTGGACTTCCTGAATGGTTAGACCTGGGCGTTTTTGCTCTGTTTGAAGTGGAGCAGTTTGATTTGTGCGACACCATGGATTTATTTGACATGGAGCTACCAACTCTTTCCTCTTCCACTGACTCTTTTTCTGAGGAGACATTTCCTGATTTCTCTTCCACTGCAACCGATTCAGTCAACGATGACCTTCGACAGTTTGAGCAAGCAGACCGGTTGGACTTCGTGGACACTGCAGAGGCATTTGAATGGTTAGATAGAGCACTTTCCACTCTGTCGTTTGGGACTGCTTCCACTCCACCATTTGATTCAACCTCTGCCTTGTCTGATAGGGGTGTGGCACCTCTCGATGACACATGATGTTCACATTTTGTGGATTTGCTAGATTTCTCAGATTTCACTGATGCAGCTGAACTTGTTGACCTGACACTGGGTGGCTTTTCCTCAGCCTCGTCATCGGACTGGTTATCTTCTATTTTATCTGTTGGCTTTTCTGACTGGCTGGGGGCACTCTCAGTCTCCCCGTCACACACACCACAATGAGGACACACACTGGATTTTCCAGATCCTTTACTGACTTCTGACATGGCACTTAGTGTTCTCTCCTCTTCCTCTTCCTCCTCCTGGCCTTCATCCTTAGCAGACAGGGTGTTTGATGCTTGAGATCCAGAACTGTGTGATCTGTCTTTGTGAGATTTACACGATTCCTTTGAGGTTCTGCTGGATTTTGACACTGTGCTCTGGGGTCTGTCGCCCTCCTCAGCATTTTCTGGTGTATTAGATGCCGTTGACTGTGGAGATGCTGCTCCACAGTGACATGAGTGGCATTTTGAGGAGCTTCTGGATGCTGTGCTCTTAGGCCTAGCATTAGGAATGGGACTGTTTTGCTGCTGGTCTGCTGGTGCAGGAGACGTATTTTTGACCTTGTGCTTCAATGACCTAGCAGAGCAAGCAGATACTTCACTTCGCTGGTCTGGTGTTTTTGTGCGACTTTTTGCCCTGCTGGACTCTTCGAGTTCACCCTGAGAGCACTGGGAGGCCCTGGATGCGCTGGGTGGGATGTCATCAAAGTCATCATCCTGATCCTCCTTGAGGGACTCAAGCACCTTTGAGGAGTTGCTAACCGCAGAGACAGGGCGATCCTCTGCATCCGATGCCTTGGTTACCTCAACACAGCACACCCCTGAGTGACTGTGCTTCCACTCTGGTGTATGTGGCCTTTTCTCACCATTGAGAACCATTCTACTCTCTCCCTCGCACCTCTCTGGATGGGACCTCTTGCTCTTTGATGTTGTGGCCATGGAACAAACTTCACTGCGGCTGCAGCAGCGGCTTATGGTGCAGTACTCCACCATAGTGTCCCCTCCTTCCAGGGTCTGTTGATAGCACGAGGCCTTTTCCACCACATGCTCTGTGTATTCCTCGCTGGAGCGGGAGATGGTGCGAATGCTGTCCACAGACGCCTCCTTGCAGACAATTTTATGGGATGATGCACTAGAGCTGGAGGATTTAATGTGCCTGGATGATCTGTGGTGTTGTCTGTGCATGGGGTTCTTCCATATATCATACTCCTGGCAGTGATTGCAGCTGTTTCCACAGTGAGATTTTTCAGCATAAGCCTCTTCTACCTCACCACTGGATTCTTGTTCTGAGGACTCTTTACCTTGCAGCAGGTAATGGGGATTGGCTTCCTTCTCGTTAATGGTATCGTTTGTGGTCCCAGGCGATTTCTTTATCTCCGTGGACCACTGGAGAGTCTCGTCATTGCCGAGGCGGAAGCGGACTTTCATTTCGACAGAGAGGCTGCCATCTTTGTTGACAAGGACTCGCTTCTCAATGTCATCGTTTATGATGGTTTCCCTTGCATGAGGGCAGTTTGCAACATAGCCAGCTTGGCCAGGTGTACAGAGTCCGTTTGGGTACGATTTCTCTGACGACAGAGAGAATCTAGTTGACCTGTTGCTGGAATCTGACCTCGGGTGGATGATGCTCTTCTTTGTCGCAAGACCAAAATTTACTGTAAGCACAAGAATGAGACAGAAATTAATATCAGGTATTACTGCGGTGCAGAATCATTAATTTCCCTATCAACCTAAAGATAGTAATGACTATATAGTGGTACATTTACAAACCTAATAGGTAGGCATGTCTATTTTTACTGAGGAGACAACATGTGCAGAGGACATTTTTATTTACGGACCATCTCTGCAATACTACATACATACACTACATATCTCACAAACGCATACAAACATCCTTCCCTTCAACAAAATCAGCAATGGGCTGATGGGCATGACTACTTGAATGGTTTGACATGAACATTTTATAAAACTTTTCAGCTGTAATATAATTTTTGAAATGTGGAATTTGTATGTCTACACAAAAAACCCACCCATTAAAAATATATTGTTTCAAAATGTTAGATAGAAGATGAAGGAATGCAGTACATTTCTATGTCCCTCCCTTGAGGACCCTACCATTTTTCTTGCTCTCATGTCCATCACTGCATACACTGGAGCGTGAGCGGACACTCATCCCCGGGAGCTTCTCCTCGGAGTTCCTCCGGCATTCCAACATTAGAGGCCGGAATGATTCCCGACCCACACACACCAGCACATTGGGGCATTGCATCAGACTCTGAATGCTGTCAATCTAAATCGTAAACACACATAAGTATTGGTGGTTAACATACTTTTAATCAAACCTACCCTGCTTTTTTCTTTTATTGAAAAAATTGACTGGCTGTACAATTACAGTAAGCGTTAATTAACTGATTTCAACAAGAACATAAACAAAAATTCAAAATGTCATAGTAACTACTGGATGTGTAAGACAATAATTGTCAGCATAGGACCTCATTTTCACATAGGTCACCATAACCTCAGTTACTCTTTCCAGTTATTACATCACAATCTAATGGAGATAACAGTGATGTTCATGCACAGCAAGAGCACTATATAGAAATCACTCTATAGACATTTTTAAGCATGATTCACAATGATTCATAGTTTTAGTGAATAAACACTTGGTGACTAATTATCATTTCAATCTCAGTGCTGTGCTTTAAGATCTAAAGAACAAAAATAGTATTTCAAATAGTATTTCAAATCAATTTCAGCATATGCGCAAATCACACATATTTGGCATAAAACCAGATTTGTGTGCCATTTTTGGGTATAGAGCTACATTTTAACATACAGTAGAACACCATAAAAATACTTTTTCAAACTACATCTATGTGCTACTTAAAACTATTGAGAAACATACGGTGCACTAGTAGTCTTTTGGCTGAGCCACATATGGTTATGTGCATCTGACTCTTTAAGTGTCATTCTCAAACTGCCATAAGGTGACATAATGCTACCAGAGGTTTGGTGTGCACATCCTTCAGATGACTTGATATCCAAACATCAGGTCATATATTATTGTCATTGACAATAGTGGGCAGTCACTGGTTGATTCGTGAATGATTCAGATTAATAAATATTACCTGCACATGCACACATTGTGAATGTAACATGAGACATGATAGCTTTTTCTACACAAAGCACAATCATTTGTATGCACATGTTAGTGAATGAGAACCCTTGTATTGTGTGGCCAAAACTTCACAGCCTTTGCAGTCTCACCTTACGGCCCTCGATAGTGTACAGTTTCTTGACGTGGCACTGCATGAGCTCAGACACCTCCTCCATGAACACGCGGAGACTGCGCGCTGTCCTGCGGCTCAGGATGATGGAGCGCCTCACCGACGGGTCTGAGTTCTTCACCAGCACGAGCCGCTTGGGGTGCCGGTAGTAGTGCGGGCTGCCGTGCTCAGGCGGGGCCTCCTCGGGCCGCGTGGGTTTGCGTCGGGAACTCTGCGGGCGACTGTGGTTGTGCCAAACGGCCGGCCGCTTGCCCGCCAGCTCCATGTCGACGGGCTTGGCGTAGCGTCGGTCAGAGCACAGGTAGCAGCCCCCGTCCTCCAGCTGCTCTAGGTGCTTGATGTTGTGTGTCCCGCGGGGCGTGGTGATGGTGCGCACCCCGAACGGCAGGGGCACCTTATGGGAGAGGTCATCCAGCAAGGCGTCAAAGCACTTGAAGCTGCGGTTGTGGATGGCCATGCGGACGCTGCCGAACTGTGCGTCGCCGCTCTTGAAGAAGGTGATTCTTTTGGCCGGGGTGGCACCAGTCACGTTGGTGGGGAAACGAGGTATGAGGGCAGGGGGCTGATCGGGGTCATTCTTAAATGGGGTGCTCAGGGCGGAGTAACCAGAGGGTCCACTGTGCATTCTGCCCACTCACCTCACACTGGTACAGAGGAAAAGATGGTCAGTGCCGAGAACATCCAAATGACACATTATCATTCTCTTCATTAAGATATCAAGCCTGGTGTGAAACAAAGCATTTTAAAGGCTTGGTGATAAAACTACATCTACTATACTATATCTCCCCATCTTAGCCGTCTATACGGAGACTCATTAACCCTGCCCAACAGACTATATCTCATAGAGCATGTCCAAAATGCCCATGTGTATTCTGGATTTCCTATTCATATAAATACTGTATACTGTGCACACATAGTTGTGTGACTACTACGCGTTATTTCGATCTAAGTAAAATGACCAGTCTCTCCTTCCAGTGCTCTACCCATTGCACTCCTGACTGTTTACCTCCTTGTACAGCTAGAGGCTGTCAGATTTATTCCCAAGAGGATTACCAGGGAGTTTCTCAATGCCATAGTTGGCAGAGGCTTGGGAGTTATACAGTGGCTTTGTATACCAAGGCCATTACAAAGTAGACAAATAATCAGCTAGAAATCACAGCTGAAAAGTGTTTATATAAGAGTGTCTATGCAGGTTTACTAAAGGGTGTTACATAAGTTTCAAGCAAAGAAGATTCTAAACTATCCAAAAGCTAAATACCGTCTGTTTGCTTATGTCATCAGGATGAACCTACTAAGTGCGTCTAACATCTAAGTATAAAACCCAAATCCATTTCAACAATTCATTGTTCTAGCAGCACAAAATATAAATATATTTAAACAGAGCTGTGGCAACTGGCCAGGTCCACTACATGTAGTTGTATCAGAGCAAACCTCAGAGCACAAGAACCTTATGACCATTGGTTGAACTTCGAACTGTCTAAATGAACCTAATACAATACAGAATTAGTATCCAAGTGTCTCGCTCAAATCATTTCAGCTGAGGACATTCATCAAGTGATTAATGTACTACATATTCTCTAGTGATGATTACATATAACTCAACCGGCAATTACCAGTACATACCATCTGCAATCTGACAGAGGAGTACACTTAAACACTAATATTCGCTGTCCAACTCAACAGCTTGATGTTAATCAGCATAATGTTATTCTTTGCCTCTTAACAAGCTTGTTTTCTCCAAGACAGAATGCAGTAGATAGGTTGGCATGAGAGAGTTACATGAAACAGAGAAGCATAATAATTAAGATATCAGCTTTTCTATCACACAAATGAGGCAGCATCCTCTTGTGATTTCAGCTCCCATTCCCATTTCCAAACTCAACCAACCCAATGCAAACATATTAGCATTATGCCATACTAATAGACATGAGTATGTTAGACTGTGTCTATAACAAGACAGTAAACCAGATATGGAAATCTATATGGGTGGAAATCTGTGGAAAAACCATGTCCAAACCCCCAAAGCCAGGTCTGTCTGGGGATTAATGAATGGCCTGATTGCACTTCCATGGTTAGTCCTTAAATGGTGTTTAATCCAACACTCAGAGGTTAAGACGCCAGTGCACGCACATTAGTCATGTACACAAGGTTAACGTTACAGATTCCCTTCCGCCCTGGAGACCAGATTGGTTTTATACATCATAAGTACGTGTGGGAATGAAAATGTAACACAAAGTGTTATGACACATATGTCACTGAAATGTTCCAACACAAAAATGACCTACACACACCATACCCTAACCAGACTGCACTGCTCTGGCTGACTTTAAAACCCACTGTTTAAGAATCATAACATTTCCAATTTACATGAATAGACGTGAATAGATTACATTAAATAATAAAAACAGATTCTCTACTCACACAGTGCAGATCCATGATCCAAACGGATGCTAACAATCTACCGGCAGCTTTTACTCTCAAATAAGAAGAGACAGCTGAGCGTTCTGAGAGAGCGACCTGAGCACCTGGTAGCTGAGTGTTGCCACTGCAATGAAGAGTTCAAAAGCCCTCCCACAAAAAGTCTAGCCACTAATCAGGGCCTTTGCAAGCTAAGGATAGAACGCAAAGCCTCTTTAATCACTTTGAGATGTCACTGAAATCTAAGAAGGCCTTAGACATATGACGGGTACTCCTGGGTTGCGTAAAGACAACACAGGTGGAAGTGGAACATTGCACCGATTCCTTATCAAACAGACACGAAGGACGCAGCACATTTAAAAATGCCACGTGTTGATTAGCCGGGATAGTTTATGGCAATACTATCCACATAAACTGCTATAGGATACTGTGGGTAAATAGTACAGTGCTTCATCCAATATAACATTTTAAGCAATTTGATCTATTACACCCATTCCCTCAAATGACTATAACTATATGTTAATATTTTAAACACACTCACATACAAAACAATGGCACTGCATGCGCAAACTGCTGGTTGTCAGGAGAGTAATGGAACAGACTTAAAAACCTGTGTGGGATGAATGCTGTGGTGCAGTAATAGACACAACCATCCACTGGGAGCGAGTAAATAAGGCATTATTATTAGATGGTGCGTGGGATGCACTTGAATTAGAACTCAGTAATGGGTGAACAAATTACTGGATTACAAACATTTCTAAAAGCACTAGTAGCACCTCAAGGCCATTGGCATGGTTGTGGATGTGAGAACAGTTGTATGCCTAAACAAATAGCTGAATAGTGAGATCTACTGCAGAATATCTAGGTGTACATCTAACCTGTACCTGACCCTAACCTGTAACATTTATTTTTATCTGCTTGTCTAATGATAACATGAATAAACAATGGTTGTTTATATGACAGGGGCCTGTTTTGCATGGTACAGTAGTTTGTCAGTGTGGTTTGTAGAAAAATTGGCTGTTATTTGAATCATGAAAAGATTGTATGGTTAGGAAAATGGCTGAATACTGACTTGATAGGCGACCTGGCACACAGTCATACAGATACACAGTCACACAGACACACACGGCACTCCGGGAACAGACACCGATTCAGTTTCAGTTCCATAGTGCATCAGAGTGGCAGTGCAATGATATCATGGTAAAATGTGGTGTGTATGGGAGGTGGCTAACGAGCCACTAATTCTGTTTAGCACTGGCAGGACCCTGGCTTAGTATAATCTGTGTGGTTATACTGAGCTAGCACATCCTCTGCACCGTAACTCTGAACTGTACCCTCCATTAACCTCTAACGCATCGAAGGGAAAGAGCGCAGAGACAACTCATTTTGTAAGGAGGGTTCAGACCAATACAATGCAGTTGCTGTATTTGTTGACTCACATTATTTATTGTGTTTAATTACCTAATAATCTTTTTTTTAGACACAAATTTTTTTCATAGTAAAATGTCGGTCTAAAGCCAACTGTCATCACAAAATGGAAAATCTCAAATTAGCAAAATGGTTATTTAAAAGAAGTGATATTCCCTCCATTTTCTTAATTTCTTTGCATGTTCTGTACTACAGTTACACGACATTCCTACTGACATTCCTAAGAGGATATTCTGCATGTTTTTTTTTGCATTTTAATTTATCTGGTTCTTATGACACGTATTTCTAATAATGAGGATAGGGATGACTGGCCGTTTAGTGTGAAGCAGTACAGAGCGGTGACATTTGGGACACTGATGTGTCATCCAATCAGGAGCCAACCATGTTGACGTAACTGTCTTAGATAATATAACCTCCTGTACATTCTCTCCAAGTTCAAAACGGGTTAGCTGGTATTCCCATCTTGTTTACTCTTGTTTCTATTAAGAGAAATATTTGCTAACTGTCAGCATTTTTAATATACTTGAATCTGGGTTATGGGCTAAGGCAGAATGTTTCCATAGGAAAGTGAAAAAGAGGATTATTTGTATCCAAATTATTTCAAATATCAAAACAATGTCTATGTGTTATATACATTTATAGAGAATATGTCAAGCTATTTGATTAGCCAATATTTAGATCTAGATCGCGTTTTTTTTCAGTTTCTTGCGGATTGTCCTTTTTCTGTCTGCTCACAGAATGTATTCACTCACTAGTTGAACAGACCAGACTAGCATTAACATGAACAGTTGCCACACACCATTACTGTTTAGACGAATTTCCTCCACAGGCCCCAAGAATGAATCACTGTTAATTTGTCTTGTTATCAGATTTGTAGGTTAGAGTATAGCATCCCAGCAGGTGATGCACTTAATGGCAGATTACTGAAATGCCCCAACAGACCTCAGTCTGAAATACACACAAAGCCATTTTTCCATCTAATTATATTCAGCCAAGACCAGGATTCTGTAATAACCAATCTTCCACGAGACCTACAGCAGGGCCGCGCTCCACTAGGCCGGGTGTGACACATGTTGACTACACATACTCGGCTAGCCTCCCTGTAAAACCATGCTACACACAGCACACACCCTGTTTAACATACGACAGGGCTCAGCTGCATCTCTGGGACCCACGAGAGGGAAAGTGACAGCAGTTGGGCTCACTGTTCATGCAAGCAGAGAGGCCCTTCCCCCTTGGTGTCATAAGACTGGCATACTGTGTCAGAAATATAAACATAAGACATGTACGCATTTTTTATGGCAACATATAGCAAATTCAGATAGCAAAAACACTCCTGCAAACCTTTACCTTTAATTGTCTTTGTGAACCATATCCCTAATTCTTCAACTGCATGCTCCAGCGGCAAGACTGAATGATTTTTTAAGGCTACAATTTTGAAATTATTTTTGATTAAGCACGCCTGAGGCTTGAACACATTATTATTCAAAAGTTAATGGCTGTATCTAATTACAGATAGAGTTAACCACAAAGAACCAGGGAATAGCATGTGACTGCACTACAATCATCTGTTTTCTGTCTCTAGGTGGCCTGGCCGAGAGGTGGCCACATGCCTTGACCCAGTAATGGATCTCTTTTCAGTTCCTCTTTTTCCTGGAACATTATCTACCTGTAGTTGTTTCGAGAACACAGCTGGATGGAATAGTACAAAAATAAAGGAAACATTTGTAACATCTTTATGTGCACTCTTTAAATGTTTCAACATAGGATTATATTCATTTTTAGGTATTTCGTATAAGGTTATTTTACATTATGACTTTGGAAAATGGAATCTCTCTAACCTTTAGTCTGAGCATATGGCTGAGCCAACAATTTTTCCCTTCCATAAATGTGATTTTTATTTAACAAAACCTTACTTGTAAAGTCTACATTCATTTGGGATATTTAATATTTGATAATTTATTGTATTACTTTGTAAAAAATAATATTAATAACCTTCAGTCATAACCTATTCCCCTATGCCTTCATAGAAATGACACTCATTTTATACAGCGTGACTCATACAATCTATAAGCTGCTAACTGTAGCCTATAAATACAAATACAGTAGACAAATCTAGATTAGTTTACTCGTTTGTTCCAATGACCTGCAAGCTGCACTCGCATAATGTTATGCCCTCGTAATGTTACAAAAAAGAGTTTAAATCAGCAAGCTTACCATTTCATCTCATACGACAGACTTGTTTGTCCGATAGATTTAATTCCTTCCATTCCAGTAAATTCCCCCATTAGGCATAGACAAACAGGCTACCAGAGATACCTCTACAGAAATCCAGTTGGGCAAGTCAACAGATTGAGACTGCTCTCAATATGTTTGAGAGCCAGCTAAATGTTGAACGAGAAACTGGTTCCAGTGGACTGTGTTCTCGTTGTCTAATGTCAATAAAGATCCCACACATCCCAGCAGGGGAGACGACGTAGCTACATTGTTCTCGCTACTTTGACACTTGCTCCATTAGGCTAATTATCAAAACCAACCGCGTCCAATTATGAAGGAGTGAGGCTCATATGAAAGAGGATTATGCCTGCTCGACCATCTGTACCAGTAAGATTTAACTCTTAGGTTACCGATTGTGCAAAGCACGGGGAATCCCCTGAAGTATGGATACATTATAAGAAAACCCATTGTACTAGACCTACCCTATCTCTCTAGCAAATAACTTAGATTAGATAGGTCATACTGACTTTAAGCAGTGATTGGAATGGCAACAGAACACTGTTTTGTCCGTCATATATGCTACTTAAAAAAAATATGAATGACTTTTATGACACTGCAACATACAATCTAGGCTCCAACAGCCTACATTAGTGACCATATGAAGTCGCTGAAATGGACATCTCTCACGTGCTTGCCTGAAAAAGTGCGAGTCTCGCCGTGGTAACCAGGGCAACAAGACGCCCCTAACAACCCAAGCTATGGCCTCGCTAACAGCCAAGGAAATGCAAAAGATTGCAAGAGCAGAGGTATACAAACATTCCGAAAGAGATATATACTCTCGACGTGGCATGGGCTACATTACATATTAGGAATGCGACTTGCTAGCTGCCTCGAGCCTTACCGATGTAGAGTAGAGCACTGACTACTAAATACATTTGTAGCCAAGTCACAACTTGCGATGCAACAAGTTAACACTGAGGACGCAAACAGAACGACTTGCTTTCGGAAAAGCATTGTAGCAGTGAATGTGTAGGCCTATATGATTATTTATTCATGCGTATCCACTTACCGTTTTTTGTATTGTGCACCGACCCTAATGTCCGTCAGCTAGCATAAATATGTTCTTGCGCGATAAGTACAGGTGCATGACAACACGTTCGGCTGTGTCGGAATAAAAATGGAATCTTGGGTGCCACAGTTAAAGATTAGTATAGCTTTTTCTCGCAACAATAATCGACCGTTCATTTTCCAAATAGCTCACCGGTCCTCTGGACGGTGAGTAACATGTTGTCTGTGTGTACCAGAAACGAGAAGGTATACGCCGCCTGAGTGAACATTTCCAGTGGAATGAGTTTGTGGGAGACAACCAGCGGCAGCTCCTGCACCAGGAGTTTGTCTACGAGATGGTGATGTTTGCAGTGAATCGTGGATTCCATTGGACAGCCACATCTGAAGTTGCCAAAATGTCAAAGGAACTACTACCAAATCTAAAAGGTAATTGGTTTCACTCGTTTTGTTTAATAAAGGCAATGGATGAAAGGTGTGAAGGCGTGCGCACGCGCGCTGGTGGTAGTAGCCAACTGTTTTTTTGGCTATTCGAAGATTAGTGATACGATTTACAATAAACAGCAAATGTAAGTTGGTGCATAAGGGAGGTTTGTGGAAATAAAGTGTGTCACAGGAATGTGCATATGCTACCGTATTTCCGGGTGTGGCAAAAAAATAACTTCGGGGTGTAAACCATGCATTTATGGATCATACAGATCTTCAAGTCATAGACCATTGATATTAAATAGCTCTGATAATTTAGGTTGTAAGAGACAGAATCGTTTTCCATCTACTGACCCAAACACCGTTCCTGATTTGTCGTTTTTTCCAGCATCTATCTGGATGCCATGTGCATTATTCACGCCCAACTTTCGTTACAAAATATGGGGATGAATAATTGCTTTTCACATATATATGAAGCTATGAAGCTGTGCATCATATTGATTTGTCAGTCCAGTTCAATTTGACCTGTTGTCACTTTCTAGGTTTGGGGAGAGACCAATCTATTGCGCTGATTGCAGAGAGAGTCTCGCAGTGTCTTCCTAGCCTCCCCGAAGTCCACCGTGTCACCATGTTAAATTTCATTGCACAGACCTATGTGCACCACCAACAGCTCTACCAGGCCTTCTTGAGCCTGCCTGTACCAAAGAACCCCGTGGGCCAGCTGGAAGTGGAAGTACCCCCTATGCCCCTGGAGCTACGGGAGGGCATGGACATCAAAGAGTGGGAAACTCAGAGGGCAGTGAGAAGGCTTGCCTCGGCAGAGGAGGAGAAGTTGGCTGAGATTCACCAGCTGAGGGAGTGGGCAGGACCTCTACAGCAGCAGCAGCTCGAGGCAATGCTGGAGGATTTGGGCATGTTGCTGGAGGGCAGCCGAGGAAAACAGGTGAAGGATTTAGTTTTGCTGTACTATGGCATTTCTACTGCTCAAATATTTTCTCATTCATTTCCTTGTGTGGTTTAGTCTATCTGCAAAGTTACTGGACGTTATTCCTTGAATTACAATAATTCACTACAAATTGTGTAAAAAAAAAAATTGATTGGATGGTGGCTTGCCATAATGAGATTTGTTTCAAAAGTCAATTATAAGTATAAGCATTTAAAGACATGCAAAACATGTCAAGCTAATATTGCAGTCCAGAATTCAATGTAATGCATGCATTTTTGGTTAGGAAGTGGAGAAGATAATCCGTGACTTCCTGCAAGCTCAAGGGGAGAAGATGATGGATACCATGAAAAAAGAAGCTGCTCTCATTCAAGACCTTTTAGAACTGAAAATACAAGCGAAAGCCATTGCTTGATCAGACGCTGGTGTCCAAAAACCTGACTGACTGTCTTTCACTCGAATAAAGCTGTTTCCAATATTTTTTCGGACTTTGTATCGAATCAAAACGGTATGACCTGGATTAAGGGGAGATTGAAAAACCCCAAATCCCTCCAGAAAGTAGTGTTTACAGTCTACGGCACTGTAAAACACACCTCTGCAGTTCCCAACAAAGCAAAGGCCAGACGAACATTAAAGGGCTGAGTGACCTTTTAGAGGCGTCTAAACCTTCAACTAGAATCCTGCAGGTTGGCTCAGTTCTACTGTTTAAAAATAGAGTCTGCCTGCCTTTTGATGAAGCAGTTCTACAGCACTGTTCACAGACTTCCCTGATGTGCAGTGGTCTTGACTCACTCCTGCCTCAGGCCAGAGAAGATGGCTAATGGCTGAACACTTGGTGTTGCTCGGCTGGTGTAAATATGTTGTCAGACTTCCTCAGGTACAGAGCCTCGGGTTACACAGGTGTCTTACCTGACCCTACCTTTAAATAGCTTTATATCAAAGGGGGCTATGCAACTGTAGTTCTGTACAAAATATAAACAGCATTGTTGGGGTAGGCAGCATCAATATAACATAACGCATCAGTATGTCAAAGGGGAATGCAGTGAAAATGAATAGCCAAAGTCTAATGAAAAACTTGCATATGACAGAAATCTTTCCAAGGTTCAAAAGGCTTTTCTTGTATCATAAACTCAGAAGTAACAACTGTTGAAAAGGGCTTTTCAGTATTGCAAGTGCAGTAGTTCTTTTGTAGACAAAAAATGAAAATACCTCAGGGCTTATTATAATGGTGTAACGTACCATCATCGTACAGATATGTCTAGAAGCATACAAAAAATGTTTTACAACAAAAACCACTGACTGCACAGGTGAATGCCACAAAGTGCAAGATGATAGCTACAAGTTCTGATGCCTTTATATTGTCTGATCTATATAACCAATAGGCCACTACTTGCAGGAGTTTAATATGTGCAGTAACTGGGCTGTGTAACACTTGGTGATTAGTTGATTTGTTGTAATTTAAGTCTCATCAAAATGCACATCATGTACATATATCAAATAGCATGCTACTGAAGAGTACTTCGAGTTCATTTGACCACTATTCCCTGTATCCTAAACACAAATTTATGATTACACATTCTGTTGGAAAAACAAACAAGAAATGTGTAAAATGTTTGTTCCTCGCAGGTCATGGGCATATTGCATTGCAGGAATTTGACATTTTGAGCAACACATGTCACTTATGATGGAAGTCCCTTCAAAATATGATTTCACAGGCGGTCAAAAAAATGGAAATGTAGCCGCATTGTATTCGAATGCTTACCGATCAAACTATACAGAAAAGCCCTCCATGAACTTCAGTTGAGGAGTTAATGAAGTGTTCCATGTTCTGTTGAACATATGAAGAGGCATTTACACTGAAAAAAATATATTCAGCCTCTACAATATCTTTAATTGATCCCTCCTGCTAATTGAAGCAACAAGACATATTACAAGGGTTGAATGGAATTATATTTTTCCATTCTACATTAATTCACTGATTTTGGAAAATAATAATTTTAAAAGAGTGAGGGCTTCAAATTCCCTGAACATAAATTGAAACACATTTTACCACTAGCCATAAAACAGACAAAGTATAATAAAGCACCGTTACATCATTAGGCTTAGTAATGCTCTCAAAGCAAGAGTCTCAGGGTAGCACCAGCTGGATAAGATCAGATATTTCTAAGTAAAAACACAAAACTAGAATTACATTCTTGTTGAGTGCAAAAAATAAATAGTTGAGCATTTGACTTCATGAAACCAAGCATTCAGTAGAGTGCATTTTTTCTAATACAATTACAAATTGTACTGCGAGGTCAGACTACTTTCAGCAACATGAAAACGACTGAAGACTTCCTTTTTCCTTCCATCATCACATTTGGACAAGACTAGATAGTTTGGTATAAGATCACACGGACCCTAACACATGTGAACAACATTCTTTGTGGCCGATTCAAGGCATGTATGTTTAAGTTCACTGAGCAGAATCTATCTCATATTTGGTTTGACAGACATTACCTGGTAGACGAAGACACATTATGGCTATCAAGTGTGTGTTTTTTGGAGGAGGTTGGAAAACACTGTAACATACTAAATCCCTTTTGACCTTGGAGATGCCCCAATGTATGGAGGACTAACTGTCAGTGACAAATGACAGACAGAGACACAGACACATACTGATAAAATCCCTTTTTTAGGAGTGAAATTACTAAAAGAGACCCAACTGTGCACTCAAAATATTTACATTCCTCTGGGTCTCCGGTCCCTGATAGTCTGAACTGCCCATATGTACAGAACCATTCAGATTCTATAGATCTCAGTTGGCACTGGCAATCCTCGAGTCTGACCCAATGAAGTTAAGCATGGTCTGCACCAGTTCCGGCAGGTCATAGTCGTGCTTCCAGCCCCAATCTTTCCGTGCATTACTGTCATCAAAGTTCATGGGCCAGCTGTCCGCTAGAAAGGAGAACAAACGGAAAGTAAGATTAGGATCAGAAAAGATGGGAATACAAGTAAGGCCGCGGCTTCTGATACACACGCTGGTAATGCCATGTTGCAATTTGACCAACCGCTGTCAGAAATGGTGCAACATTGAGTTCTGGCAAATGCTGGTATAGGGGTGCATTTGCTATCTATCATCTACTCAAAGTCTTAGAACGACTATGGCTGCCTAGGGATGATTCAAATCACAAGTCACAAAGCCCAAATCAATAACACAGCATCTCCACACTGCACCTCACTCAACTTCCTCTGGTGAATGCACCACTAATATGTAAGGTCATCTGTGCCCTTAAGCTCATTTGTAGGAATCGCAAAGAGGGAACATTTGCAACTCTTCCCTCGTTCTGGTTGGTGGCGTACAGTGAGTCCTTACCTATGGCCTGTCTGACGGGGTCGATGTGGTAGGTGACCTGAAGCCCAGGCAGCAGCTTCTGCAGCTCGTGGGCCAGTTCCTCAGGCGTGAAGCTCATGGCATTGATGTTGTAGGTGCGCATGCTGAGCACCTCAGCTGGAGCTTCCATCATCTCCAGCGTGGCACGCAGGCAGTCGGTGATGTACATCATAGGCAGCCGTGTGTCGGGCCTCAGGTTGCACTCAAACTTGCCAGTCTTCACCGCGTCATGGAAGATCTGCACGGCGTAGTCTGCAAAGGAGGGGCGGGAGGTCACAGAGCATCAGGAACACCGGGACCACCGGAGACCAGGGTGTGGAGTGTAATTAGATGCGTGGAGTCAACAAGTCTCACCTGTCGTCCCTCCTCCAGGCTGAGAGTCTGCCGAGATGATGCCTGGGTACCGCAGACAGCGGAAATCCAGCCCATACCTGTGGTGGTAATACTGCAAAAGCAAAAATATCAAAAGGCTCACTTTCAGAACCATAAGGACCCCCAAGGTTGGCTTGTCCAAGACAGGGTACACTTACCCTTTTTAGAGACAATATATATCAGATACCATTTATAATATGTGCACATGCAGGGCAACTCTTATCATTTTATTCCCTTGGAGGATGCCTGGATAGCCCCATAAAGGACCGGCATCAGTAAAGTGGGGCTTACCTCTCCCATGAGTTCAGCATGCACCTTGGAGACGCCATAGATTGTGCGTGGCCGCTGGATGCAGAGATCAGGAGTGGGGTTGCGGGGAGAAGAGGGCCCAAAAGCCCCAATGGTGCTGGGGACAAACAGACGTAGGCCATGCTCTGCTGCGATGTCCAGGATATTATGCAGGCCTGTGGGGGAGAAAGGCAGTTAGAAGGGCATCTTGGGAGACCGTTTGTCCCGGGTCTTTATCATACCAATACATCTATACCATCTCATCACAGAACTATATTTTAATCCACCAGCTGAAAAAACTTCAGTACTAATCTCTGAGGCAAACACTAATAGCTATGTAATTGCATGAAAAATGACTTAAATTCACTTGGATCTGATGATCAGCAGGTTAAACACTGAAAACATTTCTGTATGTGTGAGTAAGAGAGAGCGAGCGAGCGAGCGAGCAAATTAATGATCTAGTGAGGTAGCCCCCTCACCAGTGATGTTGACGTCTCGGGCCAATGACACATTGGCTTCCCCCACAGCACTGAGGAGCGCACTGTAGTGCACCAGCCAGGTAATGCGGTTATTCACCACAATCTCACGCAGGTTCTTGTAGTCAAGGATGTCTGAATAAATGAAGGGACCTGCAAATGCACAGTGGTTTTTCAAAAGTTAATTTATAGACGACATTTAAATATGAACCTACTTTTCTACCATTTATTACTTGGCCGACAAAAGAACATTTGCTACTTTGATACACTCACCATTGTGATATACATCACTGGGAGGCTTTCTGATGTCAGACAGAATAACATTATTCTTTCCAAATTGCCGCCTGTCAAAAGAACAGAAGCAATAATTAAACTAATTGTGTGTGACTACTATAGGAAACAATGTCAGATAGTTATCTCCAAATGAGGTGGACGTGCATTACATAAGTAGGGATCACTACACAAACTGTATCCATGCAGTGATTTTGGAGCCATATGCTGAACCAGACACAACTTGGGCGCCTAAAATGAGTTCTTACCGCAGCATCTTGGCAAGCCCCACCCCCAGCTGGCCAAGACCGCCTGCATAGACAGAGGATGGACAGGAGGAGGAAGGGGAGGGAAAAGTCACACTGTTGCTATGGAGATCACAAATCACTGCATTGGTAACCATAGTAACAAAACATCGCGATTTTATGCTCGTGGCCTACATCTTCCAAGAATTTCACGAATGCATCGATCTCACAACATTATTTATATATTAACTGTATGCACTGAGACAGTCGTACCGGTGATAAGGACTTTGGGATGATCGGTCTCGGAGAAAGACACGGAATGAAAGCCTGCATCTGAGGTGACCTGACGTGGCGAAAAACTGATGCTGCGGACAGACACTGTCAAAGACTCGCATCCGCAGCCATGCGTCCGGAGTGCGTGCCGCACCAATTTGCTAAGCGCTCGAGCCATGGGTTGTTTCAATGCGTCCTGTTAAAAAACAAACATATAAACAAAACGAATTACAACAGTTTGATGCAAAACACATTAACTTTGACCACATTCGAAATGTACTGCATATGACACGGACGGAAAGGGTTAAAGGCAGTAGATCTGTAATTTGAAAGTCCAGCAATATTTAATATATATATATATATTGGCAAAGCACATCGCAGTAAATATTTGGTGGACATAACATTTTTCTCCCTCCAACTTTCATAAACACGTCGCTAAATCGCCATCTTCTGGCAAGAGACAGTCCTCCTAGGATGCTGAGAACAGCCGGCGCAGGCCACTATTAGGGCGTTATTAAGACAATCCATTGCAGAGCACTAAAAACGAACTTTAATTTACCACAAATGAGACCAGTTATACGCTATTATTCTGTTAGTGTTGTGGGTGTAACCCAAAATAATGACGTCGTGTCCTATAAAGAATTTCCTTCATCTACACTCCCGATCCAGAGCAATGTACAAAAAAACTTGCCAATCAAGGCACACCTTGTAATAACAAGAAAACCAATCAACAATTAACTTCAGAAAATTAGATGAAACGAAACAAATGTCTGAGCAGAACAGTTAGCTAATGTTAAGGCAACGCTGTTTTTTTAATTTACGTTAACGTTACATATCCTGAAAAACATGAATGGTAACCAGAACTGTAAACGGGAATAGTACAACATGGACTTAGCAAGTTAACTTGAAGACACAATGTTGAATTGATTTAAAAGAATGAAACCAAATAACTGAAGCCATTAGCTACCCGGCAAATTACCCAACTGTATGATAATGTGCAAAGCATGGCTGGCTGCTAGTTGAGGGCTGAAGCACTGGCTAGCTATTTAAGGATACGTCTGGCTGGCTAGAACCAGATAATTTCGCTAGCGGCTATGTACCTAGCTATTTTATTGTAATAACAAATGCAAGCTAGCTCATCTTGACTTCAACTTTGTTTCACGCCCGAAAACCTAATGTTAACTCGCTATCAATTAGTTGGCTAACGTTAGCTAACATTCAGCATCACCGACCCCCAATAACGTTCCCTAAACTCAGCTAGCAAACAAGTCCGTCTTACGCATCCCTAATAAACAAGCAAGTACAATGATGTGACACTACCTACGTTATCGCTGAAAAAAATATATATGAAAGTACCTTGTCTCTTCCAGTAAATATGATGCGGGTTATCTGATGCTCCCACGGTCTGCCTCTGGTATGCTGTTCCGATATAGCTATTGCATCAGCTTTAGACACGCTTATCTTTAGGGTGCCAGAAGTGAGCCGGTTTTGGCTCTGATTGGTTCATGGTGGAGAGGCGCGGTCTACCGCCCTGCGCAAACCCCCTTCTACGTCACCCTTTAACTCGTGTACCGCCCGAGCTCCAAGAATTTGAATGCCAGCTGGAAATAGATGCAATGACGTGTCATATCCACTCTTAAAAGCAGTTCACAAGAAGGTATGAATTTATTACTGCGTGTAGTAGAAAAAGACAACTGTACTTCATTAAACTGCTTTAAACGATAAACTGCTTTAAAACGTGTTACGGTGACAGAATGAACTAAACCAATCATAAAACCCAGTTATCTTCTCTAAGATATTAATGGTTCCAGGCAGCTTGTCTAATGCATAATGTCCAATGCATACCTGCTTTTCTTCAAGTTTTTTCACCCCAGGGAAATGTTGATGCAAGAAGCTGTGCAGCCAGGAATGGATTAGGCTACCGAACGGGCATACCGGGCCAGGGGCATAACTATAGACAATGCAGCCAGCGCGTAGGGTTCATAGTCAAAGGAGGCCCTGCCTTATTACTTTTCTCGGACATATGACTGTCAAAGTGTTGTTAGTTTAACATTTACATTTAGTCATTTAGCAGACGCTTTTATCCAAAGCGACTTACAATGTATACACATTTTACATTTACACTGATGGCACACTGCACATCAGGAGCAATTAGGGGTTCAGTGTCTTGCTCAAGGACGCTTCGACAGGGAATCGAACTAGCAACCTTCTGATTACTAAACTACTTCTCTACCTCCTGTACCACTGTCGTTTAATGCGACTGTGACCAACGATTCATTTGTTTTGAATTCATTATGACACCTTATGCTATATATGCCCTCGAAATGGCAAGCCTGTCTCTGTCATGGTTTTCCTCATTTTTTGGGGAAAATCGTCAGTTATAACACAATTATATGCTTATTCTACATAAACTATAGAAACTATTAAAAAAAACAATGTATCAATATTGATGATGATTGCTGGGTAATATGTATCTTGTTGTCCAATGTCAAGTTTGATCATGTGACGAGACGATACGATGTAGCTAGTTTAGGCACAAAATCTGAACGTCAAGACCGACAAACTGACCGAGCACAGCTAGAGGCACAGCACACCTGCAAGCCGAACGATGCCTTTCAAAACATAAAAGTGGTGATGCATGATTTGCTTTTTCAATGGACAGGGTAGCCAGCCCATTCAGCCTCTCCTGCCCCAAGCTGCCCCTCAGGTAGGTCTGAGTTTCAATTTAGAAAAGGATCACTGTCACATGTAATGTCAGAAACAACAGCAGGGAAGTGCACACCTCCACGAAGGTGGATGTTATGGAGTAGACTTTGACCTGTCTATTTTCCAATACAATAGCTGAAGTATCTAATTCGACCGTAAAATCCAACACATTGTTGGTAAAATATATATATACGCCTAATGGTGTTTGTGTTTTTGTGTGCGTGCGTGTTTTGTGAGCGCACAATAATGTTTTCGCAAAGGGGGGGACTGGGGGCCTTTGACATGTCCAGGCCCAGGGGCCCATGGTTTCATAATCCATCCATGTGTGCAGCATGCATGATTACAAAGCCCTGCTGCTTTAAAATGTGTTTCACCCAAAAAAATCACCAAATTCTACATTTCATAGGCTTTATTTGAATGGCACAAGGCCATGTACACAGCCTTTAACCAATTACCAATGTTCTGTGCTACCATATCAACTCTACTTCAAATTCCAATGCTTCTTTTCAGCCGCCTCCCACTTGCTGCTGATTGGTGGACCCTGAACAGATGCCTCAGAACCAGCCCTTCATTTCAAGACCATGATGCCATTCAAAAGCTTAGTTTTGGAGCAAAAGGCTGTCCAAACCAGACTAGATTGCTGGTACCAAAGTAGCCAACCAAAGTTCATATTATCAGGGAGCATTCTGCGCCACATCTTCAGAGATCACCCTCACTATCTAACGGTTCATGCCGGCTGGTAGAAGTCACTGTGCTCCTCTGGAGCATATTTCCAAATGGCACTTTAACATTACAGACATTTTCAGTAGGTCAAGCATTCCCGATGCAATCTGGACACACACTGTTTGCCTTGCAATTAGGGGTGCTAAAATGCACAGCAGCATAAATAAAAAAGAGCAGCCTGAAACATATGGACTCCGCCATATGAGCCCACTTAGAGAGACACCCGTCCAGATGGGCATTGCCTCCACCTGTGCAACATAACCGAATATAACCACGAGCTTTCCTCCTGCTTCCAGTGGTCTTCCTCTTAACATAAAACGCACACATGCTAAACTCACTCCGCCGGAATGAACTCAAGCAAACACACTTCGCTACATCTTTGCTTGGTTTAGAGGAGGTTGCTGGAGAACCTTCAGCCAACCACGAGGCGAATAACACTCTGTCCTCTGATGGCCAGCACACTGGCTGTGGTATGTAGGTCAGGGTGATGTAAACACAGCTATGTAAATAATAGAGAAATATGATCGCAGTCCCAGTCAGGCGGAGTCCTAAGGCACACGCCACTGGCACACCTCCTCATGCGAGGGGCACCCTTCATGTTGTCCTTGGTATAGGCCAGGGAAGACACTCTCTTTGTGTGAAGAGTGCTTTAATATCAGCTCAGATTCTTTATATGTTGCTGTGACTGAGAGAGCAGGGGAAAGCAACACTCTCTGCTGTCTATATATGTCTTAACTAAGGTACAACACCTTTTAATACCTTTTTAAAGCTGAAGACATTTCAAAACAATAATGTAAAAACAGCAGTTTAATAACGATCAGATTTCCCTCTGTTCAATTCCATCCATCATTTATGACCTTGACCATAAAGCTGCTGCCATCCAAATGTTAAATATTACAGTTTACCATTGACAAACTTTCCACTGTACCACCTTGAGCATAAGGGGAGCATTAAAACTATTCACGCATGTTATATGCAAACCTATGAAAGGCCTCATTGATGAGGTGGCTGACTTCCCCTCTCAAGGCAAAACATAACTAACCGGAGCGTCTGTCAGTGCTATATTTGAACAGGGAGACAGCGCGTGCTGCTAGTGTGCATACGTGTCCTCAGAGGGTAAGGAGAATTCAGTCACGGTTGAGGTTGATATCCAACGTGACCGAGAGGATCACTGGGGAATTTCCATCTGTTGCTACCTTGTTCCCAGTGCCCTTTTCAAATGTGACCATTGCAAATGTTTCTAGGTTTTCTTGACAGATGTTGCTATTTTTCTGTGTTCTGCTGTCTTTATGAATCATAATGCTTTTGCATATATCAGACAGCTTCTGGCCTCTGAGCTGTATTTCTGTCTATTTGGTGGAAGTGCAATTCTGCAAGGGATTGAACTCTATTGAACTTCCATGTTGAGTGTCTAGACCGCTGGGGAAAACACTGCTATTAAGACAAATATGGAGAGCCAATGAGCACTGAGGGGGTCTGCCCATCCCACAGCAAGAGCTAAACTTAGCACTAGTTAATCATATATCTTGCAGACAAGGACAGACTGCCCTACCTCATTTAATCATATGTTATGTTTTTCATTTTGTAATTGGACCATATGAGATGCCTCAAGGACGACAGAGAAAGGATATTTATTTAATTACGAATTATGTCAATATAATGTTATTGATCTATATAATTGCATTTGACTTAAAATATGACACATTGCTAAAGCTGAGCTCCGAGGGACATTTTACCACTTAGAGAACTTTTGCCCTCATTGATGTTGGCAAAGATCATATGCTGTCAGTAAAGATCATATGTATGCTGTCAGTAAAGATCATATGTATGCTGTCAGTAAAGATCATATGTATGCTGTCAGTAAAAATCATATGCTGTCAGTAAAGATCATATGTATGCTGTCAGTAGCTTCAACTGTCTATTTCTATGGTCATCTGCTTCTATTTGCCTACCGTGACTGAATGACCTCATGCTTATTTTGGTCACTTGCCTCTGGCTCTTTGGGCCTCCAACTGTTGATATGGAGAGGTGGAGGACACTGGATCAAGATCAATACTGTGACATCCACATATCTTTGTGTTTTATCTTTATTTGCAGTCTGTCTTTTTTTTTCTTAGAACCCTTTTAACCATATTCTATCTACTTTCACTTCCACACGACGCACACACACATTTAGCAGACGCTTTTGTCCAAAGCGACGTACAAGGGAGAGAACAGTCAAGCTAAGAGCAATAAAACACCTGGTGTAACAACAAATACTACTTTACATAAGAAATAGAAAAACGACCTAGAAAGGAAAAAGAAGTGCAGAAATGTAACTGCTGAAGTGCAAGTTAAGCACTAGTCAAGGTGCCAGTTAGGAAGGGAGGTGCTCTCTGAAGAGTTGGGTCTTCAAAAGCTTCTTGAAGGTAGAGAGGGACGCCCCTGCTCTGGTAGTATTAGGCAGTTCTTTCCACCAATGTGGAACTACAAATGAGAATAGTGATAAAGTAGTAATACAATAGTAATAAAGAAGCTAATCTATGCACACTATAACAGATTTAAAACATGCCATCAAGCTGTTTTAGGCATACGTTAAACAGTCCAGCTGGAGAATACTGTTACAGGTATATAATGATGGATAATTACAAGCACCATCCACTGCAGACATTACACACACTATCACTTGAACAGAATGGACGAGATACAAGCACAGCAGATCTGAATTGACTTTATTGTGTTATGAGAAGGAATGACACTGGAGTAATGAGACAAGTGACCTGGAGCACACGAAGAAGTGAGAACATGATAACAGAGAGGAAGTACAGTTGTACAGTCATTAGGGAGGCCATGGGAACAACTGAGAAGTATGGAGTGGCACAAGTCTTCATCTGACAATATGATAACTGTGAGGTACCTGCACAGTAACTGTGAGAAACAGTAATTGTTGTCATGGAAACTGGCCATCCCATTCCCTTGGGCATAATAAGATGGGGGAGGGGGGGGTTTAGGGATGTGTTCCTCCTCGTGTGAAACCTATAATGCACTGATTGTAATTCCTGAATGTGCCATTGGGAGGTGCTGTGTGTTTTGGCTCTGGACTGGACTGAAGAGATTTCACAGTAACATGGAGATAAATGAGAAATTTGCCATTCATTATAAAAAGCCATGTTGGATCCCCATGTCTATGTGTTGCGCTTTCTCTCTCTCTCTCTCTCTCTCTCTCTCTCTCTCTTTTTCTCTCTCTCTCTCTTTTTCTCTCTCGCTCTCTCTCTCTCTCTCTCTCTCTCTCTCTCTCTCTCTCTCTCTCTCTCAGACACACACACACACACCCTGAACAGCAGCCCCTTAATAATTGGCTGCTGGTTGTATTCAAATGCACACATATGTTTATGGCTGATTAAGCTGGCCCTTAACTCGACAGCAACTTAACTGGAAAGCGAACCACTGAAGTCTAAATCCATACTCCTTAATCGTACTTAGTCCATTAAAACAGTGTTTTGATTTAACCATGAGCATGTTGTCACAGTTCAAAAGTCTCACAACTCTCCAAGTTACGTCATTTCACAGAACCACAGAGTCATCTTCCCCATCCACCATTTTGATTTGAAGACATGAGAAGTGCCTGGCATAGTTGCAACATGAAGCAGAAATGAGAGCCAAAATGTCTTCAGTACTGTGGCAGCATTGGGGAGTTGCGTTATGGAACAATCATCTAATCCATTAGAGCCTTCGGCTGTCTGTGATGGTATGAGGATGCTTGTCCGGCCCTTCTCTCTCTCTCTCTCTCTCTCTCTCTCTCTCTCTCTCAGCCTCCCAATTCCTGCATGGGCCACAGGCATGCAGAAGCAACCTGTACCTCCCGGGGATCCCTTTGCAATTATCTCCCTTACATTATTCACCCCCGCTCTTTCCCCCCGCAGTTTAACCCCACGCCCAGCCCCGGGGAGAATCACTGCCGCTGCATTTGCTTTCATAAAAATTTCATGCAGAATAGTGAAGAGGGAGAACCACCCCAAGAGCTTTCTGAGCCGAGCTGAGGTTTTGAGTGGTCCCACTACTTCCTCGGCAGGATGGAGCTAAAGAGGGTTGAGGGGCATCCGCCAAAAAGGTGCTTTCCATATTGCCTTTCAGGCCATAGCTCTCAGACGAGAGAGAGAGAAAGAGAGAGAGAGAGAGAGAGAGAGAGAGGGAGAGAGAGAGAGAGAGAGAGGGAGGGTATGTTCACCTAGTGCGCTGTGTGTTTCTATCGCCTCGCACGTCTTGGTTAATGTTTTTTTTTCTCCGTCTGGCTGCTGTGCCTCGGCGAAGGCTGGCCAGCGGGAGATAATGCCACGACAGATCACTCTGGAGGAGGATGGAGGGAGAGATTAAGTCTGGTGGGTGAGGATGTGGGCAGCTCTGCAGTTATCTGTTCCTTTAATGCTGGAGTCGTTCCAAAAAAAAAGTGTCTTTTATTCAAATGAATTAATAAAAAGATCAAATGTACAAAAAACAAATGTTATTAAGGCATCAAATCCCTGTACACCATATTTCAGTGCAGCAGGACACTAAGGATATGAAATGACACCGGTTCCAGTGAAAAAGAGGAGATTTGCAGCCTCGGATAATATCATTCATTCTCTGGTTTCCAGGGTGTGATTGTGAGAGCACACGCTGCAATTAGCAGAGTGTGGATAAGTCACGCATATCCCTTACAGGCGATCCACCGCGTCTGTGTGGGGATTTAGTCTGTATGTGTCCCGCGGGAGGGTAACGGGAGATGAGGGGCTTTTATAATGCCTCATGTGACAAAGGGCTACACTGGTGTCTCTAATCCGAGCTGTTCCCACTCCGCTTCTGACAATGGCTGAAGGAGATTTTGTAGGCCTGAGAAATGGGGGGATGCGGCAGACTGAATTGGAGAGCTCTGAATTTTTTCTCTCACAGCTGAAAATGTCTCTCCGCACATAGGCATGCACATGCATGACACACAATCACACAAAAACAAACACATTCAGACACCAGAATTCAAATATGAAACAAACAATCAATCACTCACACCCATATTTCCCCACAAAGGAAACACCACAAAGTCCACATTAAAGCTCAAAATGGTATAATTACTTTGTAACACTTAACACTTGTAATACTTGTAACATTGTGCTCGGAGCCACTGACCATAATGTGATGTTAGTCTGGCATATTGCTGATTCATTTTAACAGTGACAAATTCGTTCTTGATGATCATAAATTAATTAACTTCTTCAAACGAAAACCACAAACACGTTTTGATTATTCTTGTTGATGTTCAAGGAGAATATATGGCGAGCTGATAAGAGTCTGGTGTTTTTTTTTTTATTGATATGCCAGACAAATGTTGAACTGATTTCCCCATTACAATCGCTAGATGGCAACAGCACTGAGCTGTTAGGGACTGAAGTTATGGGGCTGCGAGGCAAGGTGCACTACTATGCAGTCAGCACCCTTCGCTTCATTACCAGAGCAATCCGCTCAGGACAGTAGATCATTTCGAGCAGCAGCACAGACATAATCGTTTAAACAGCTCTGTCCGCTGAAGAAATCGGATGACTCAGTTGGGTTTGGGATGCTGAGCTCACCTGGACGTCTGGTGATGATGCTCCTGCGAGGCAGCCGACCTGACCATCCGCTTTTATCGTCAAAACCAGGTTCGACTGAACATCCGTAGGACCTGAAATGAAGACTCATCCTTACCCGAAGTGTACTATGGCATAATTAACTATGATGGGTGGCATATTGGGGGTGTCAAAGTACAGGTATTTGGGAAGTGACGTCATCAGCCCCGGAAGGCGGACGGGGTGCTTGAGAGAGCAAGATGGCAGCGAAATCTGATGGTGAGAGGGTCGCTACCGGTTTCGCCCAGCTACACAACCTGGACGAAGCGGTGGGCGGCTGCGACGATGATGGCTTGGACAGCACCGCTATACACATCTGCTACTGCTGCAACACCTCGTCCTGCTACTGGGGTTGTCGAAGCGCCTGCCTGCGCGCTCTCCTGAGGAAGGGGGACGGAGGCAGGCGTCCGCATCAGGGCGAGCGCCTGTGGCTGGACTGCCTCTGGATCGTTTTGGCAATGCTCGTATTCTTCTGGGATGTGGGGACGGACCTGTGGTTAGCCATGGATTACTACTCCAAACGGGACTATCTGTGGTTCGGGTTAACCCTTTTCTTCGTGCTCGTACCTTCGGTTCTGGTCCAAATCCTCAGCTTCAGGTGGTTCGTGCAGGATTATACGGGGGGCGGTTTGGGGGCGGTGGAGGGTCTGAGCAAGAGAGCCACCGCTGGTTTGAGCACGGGAATCTACGGCAGGGATAGATGCTGCCAAATATCTGTGTGGATGTGGCAGATTTTTATACACATCATTCAGATGGGACAAGTGTGGAGGTAAGAAAACATAGTTTTTTAAGCTTATATAGCCTAGTTTTGCCCACTTAAGTTATTACATCCCCTCTCTCCCTAGCCTCAAATGCATGCAAGCTTGTCTCCCTGTCACCTGGAATACTGGCCACTACACTGAGCGTATGGGTTCAGCTCAGGCTGCCCACAGAGGGGTGTGATGGTCATTTATGTGCCAAGTTTGCAGTCTCAGTACACAGCAGTTTCCTTTCAACCAGACAGTGTTGGTGATTGGAGTGTTTCGTCACAATGGCAATGGGCTAATTGTCCAGATTACTGGGAGGCAAAAGTTTCCAGGACAAGATGAGTGCAATACGCAGAGGCGATATGAGTTGCAAATAGAACCCATCTTTGTAGTGCGTGGGGCATCGCTCAGTAACTGAGTAGCTCTACCAGCTGTCATGTCTCTGCTCCATGACATCAGCGGTGTGTCTACCTGCCGCGGCAGCGCTGGACAAGTGTGTGTCGAATCGAGAGCTCGTGCTTGTGAATTCAGTAAACCCGCAGAATCTCCCTGGCCTCGTGAATATGAGCAATCTTTTTTTTTTGTTGCAGATTCAGTTGCTCAGAAATGCTTGTCCGGTTGATTTTATTTCCGCGCGGAATTCCCGTGTATGAATGTGACAAGCAAGAGCTTGCGGTCGGGGAGGGGGTAAACGCTGGCTATTGCGTCTATTTCGGTAGACGATTCGTGTTAATTCCGTGCTGCTATGATTTTTTTTTAAACCTAGAGGCGACGGACTCCATATTTAATCGATTATGGGAATCATCTGATCCGACACTTCTCAAAAGCCACTGGCGACCAAAGTCGATGCATCTGGCAAGCAAGCCAGTGACGTAAGGATTGATGATAGGCATGCGTAAAACAGGAGATATGAAACTAATTTATTTTCATGTGTTGAAGTCGGCTACAGTCAGAAGTGTGGGGCTGCAACATCCCATTAGTCGAGATTTTCTTCCTCTCGCTCATGCGTCATATAAACTACATTTTCGTATCCTACACTCCAGCAGTCTGAAGAGAAACCTTTGCAACGCCCAGGCAAATCTGTTTGGATTTCTGTAATTTAATTGGTCTGTTACTTAGAAGTAGACTATGATGTCATGATGAAAAAACATAATCTATATTTCACCAAGCCAAGGTAAATAAAACAAGAGTTTCTATCCTTTGATCATATTGTCGACACTCACACGAAGACATATTCTATGCCTTCCTCTTCGTTCTACACACACCTGCTCCTGCGCATAACAGCTTCATCACCAGTAGCCTATCGTTTTCAGGGTCAATCAGTTTATCTGGCGCATCCCCGACGTACCGCTCATTCATAAGGTCCCGCGGTTGTGTTTTCCATTGAAAGACACCCGCAAGCTCTGCCTGAAGTCAGTCTTGGAAGACGGGAGTAGTGAGTCAACTCTTGTGAGCAAACATAGAGGCAACTGATCCTTTCTCCCGTCCTGTAAAGTTGTCTTTCCCTACCAATCTGGTTTAACCGAGAAAATGCAGATAGCTTTTACTGTCAGTAGTTTTGTTGAATTATGAAAAACATACTTTGAAGTAGCCTAACCAAAGATTAAACAACTTAATTATCGGAAAAGAAAAATGTAAGGTTTGGCAAAATAATCTCTACAACAGATCACTGACCGATTACTCTTGAGTGAATTGATTGATAGACATGACATATTTGGGTAGCTGCCAGCTCAAGCAGCTATCATTAAAAAAAACACCAGTGCCAGATGATCCAACGGTGATATGTACAAACTATCAAATCCCTGACTTGTAAACAACATCATGAATCTGTGACCTTGCACATTGGATTATGTAAGAGGATTTCAAACCACATGTCAGTGCTGTCTGTGATGGCCAACTATATGAGCTCCATCTGATCTAGAAACAATGAGAGGCACTTCAGAAGTCAACAGTGCAATGTATGGGTGGGGATGTTTGAACGGAACGCCATAATAGCATGCATAGTTACCCTGCTGTGTGATACACTTGGCATTGGCTGTGTGTTGCTGAAATTAAAATGACCCCCTGTTGTTCCTTTCTTTATTTCCCCCTTGATCTTAATAAAACACTGCATGTGTGGGTTTGGGCGATGCCTTTGACCAGGGCCTTCATTTTCACATTAGAGCTGGTATAAGAGAGGGGTAATCTTCATGCTTCGCTTCAGGACCAGGCTGCAATTAGCTCCCAGGGGCGGACATGTGGAGCCTGAACAGATACTGGTGCCTCGTAGCCCTGCAGTGTGCCATTTGACCAGCACTAACCCAGAGGGGGTGGGTGCAGTCTCTGTGTTCTATAGTGCTGCCTATTCTTTTCCTCCCTCTCTCTGTCTTTCTTTCACCCATCCACACACTTATCAACCACAGTTTCCTCTTCCACTTGTGGCCAGTTTATATCTCTCTCTCTCTCTGTCTGTCTTTCTTGCCCTCCATCATTGCCCTGCCATCAGCCTTTGAACAACACATTATGTTAGAGACACAAGTCTTCCATCTCACCCATGACTCACTCCTGGCATCACTCCTGCCTCAGCACGCCCTCCTCCTCCTCCTCCTCCTCCTCTTCCTCCCAGCACCCCTGGTGGAGAGGTGAGTGGCTCACATCAGAAGGCACTCAGCCACAGTGAAGGCACAGTGAGGCAGCATAAAGTGGTCTCATCATGTGCTAGACCATGGTAAAAGATGCCGTTAACAGTGCCTCAGGTTTAAATCAGTCAAGAGAGTGGGCACATCACGGAGTCCAGCTCTCTCCACTGGCCTTATTCATAAAGCAGCTGAGATCACCTTCTTGATTTCTGAATTACATCATGCCCTGTATACATCCTATGGGTGAGATTCCAGAATATCTCCCAGAATAACAGTGTAAATTCGTTTTTAATTGCTCTTTGTTAATATCAATGTCAGCGTATTTAGGCTTTGTTGATGGTGAATTTAGGGGGATGTTGTCTTTGTTTTTCTGACCGCTAAGGAAAAACATGTTCCTCATAAACCTACACTCTTTCTTATTCACTTACATGTCTCAGCTCTCTGAGCAGGGGTGTGTGCAAACATCTAACGGATCAGCAAAAGACTCCTGACACACTGATGTTTCGTAGCGGTGTAGCAGTCTCTGTTGTTACTGGCGGCTAATGTGCGCTTGACCAGCGGAGCCTCGCTAACCGCGCTGGGCTAGTCACGCATGGCTGCTCCCACACTGGAGGAGCTGTCAGATGGGCCTGTGATTCAGAATGTAAGCGAGTGACACATCAGGGCTCGGGCAAGGGCGCCTGATTAGAGGGGAACAGATTTACAGGGTCAAAGGTCAGGGCTGAGGCCAGGGCAATGGAGCTACAGGGCACTGGGTCACAGGGTCAAAGTAAGGGCCAGCCTAGCTCGCAGTAGCTATAAACTACAGGATACTGCAGCATCCTGGGTAGGTTTTGAGGTCATGCCAGTCAGTCATAGTCACTTGAACAACTTTGTGTTGTACAGTCAAAACAAGTTCATCCACTCGAATGATAGCACTTCCAAAAGATGTAAAATAAAAATATAGCTGCAAGCAGCGATGCGGATTCCTCCAAAGATTGCGAAACCAGGGGAAAATGTATATTCTTCACAATTTTGGAAAGAAGAGTAAAAGAAGGAAAGAAGAGTGAAGAAGGGAAAGAAGAGTCTTGCTAAAGGACACTTCGACAGGGAATTGAACTTACAATCTTCTGATTACTAAACGACTTCTCTACCCCTGTACCACTAACGGCCAGCTTAATATCTCAAAGATTTGCTTACATATTACTTCACTTCCTGCTTGGCGGCTTTTCTGCTGAATTTGAGTGGCTGTACTGGACAAACGGTTGTGAGGATCAAAATTATGTTGTGTAACTTTTGTGAGGCTTGGTCTGAAGATCATATCTGGTGATTTTGAAGAAGATTTGACCAAAATTGTAGGAGGAGTAGGCTTTCAAAGGTTTTTTGATAAAACCGGGAATAACAGAAAATCTATACAACCGAAAATTGTCGCCATTGAACGTTGAATTCGTCTTCATCCAAGGAATCCAATGGTACCTCATTTTTGAAAATCGGTCAAACGGTTCAAAAGTTACAGTGTTAACAAAAGTCCAACTTTGACCCGTTGGTGGCGCTAGTGTGGTCTAGTGGGAGACATGAAACTTGGTGTGAGTAAAGAAGGGACTGTCCTTAATGAGTGTGCCAAATTTCAGAAAAAGTTACCATATGGGATTTGAGAAAAATTTTAGGAAGAGTAGGCTTTCAAAGCAGTTTGATAAAACCGGAAATAACGGAAAATCTATATAACCGAAAATTGGCGCCATTGAATGTTGAATTCGTCTTGATCCAAGGAATCCAATGGTACCTCATTTTTGAAAATCGGTCAAACGGTTCAAAAGTTGTGTGTGTTAACAAAAGTCCAACTTTGACCCGTTGGTGGCGCTAGTGTGGTCTAGTGGGAGACATGAAACTTGGTGTGAGTAAAGAAGGGACTGTCCTTAATGAGTGTGCCAAATTTCAGAAAAAGTTACCATATGGGATTTGAGAAAATTTTTAGGAAGAGTAGGCTTTCAAAGCAGTTTGATAAAACCGGAAATAACGGAAAATCTATATAACCGAAAATTGGCGCCATTGAATGTTGAATTCGTCTTGATCCAAGGAATCCAATGGTACCTCATTTTTGAAAATCGGTCAAACGGTTCAAAAGTTGTGTGTGTTAACAAAAGTCCAACTTTGACCCGTTGGTGGCGCTAGTGTGGTCTAGTGGGAGACATGAAACTTGGTGTGAGTAAAGAAGGGACTGTCCTTAATGAGTGTGCCAAATTTCAGAAAAAGTTACCATACGGTTCTAGGGGCTGCCATTGACTTCCCATTGCACAAGAATAATAATAAGAAAGCCTACAATAACAATAGGTTTCCTCCTGACGGAGGAATCCTAATAAACCAAATTTCTTTGGCTTGGTATCACTGAGCCTAAAAATTGTCTTGAGAATTCCTCTGCATCTTCAGTCTGATGGGTGCCGTGGGGTATTATGGTCTCAGAGGCCAGGACTAGATGAGAGGGCTAGACTGTGGACCGACTGTGCAGTGGGCTGGGTGTTGCAGGGCTCATTTGGGTGTGATGATGTCTGTCTGGGCACTGGTCTACTGCCCTCTGTGCTCCACCGTCGGGAGGTGAAGAGGCAATTAAGTGCCCACTGCTCTGGTGCTTCTGTGCCCCCAGTGGCACAGAGGTGAGTGCCAGTTTGGCAGGAGAAGCGTGGACCAGGAGCCGGCCAGAACAGAAAGCTCCCTGCCAGGCCTTTCTTCAGCTCCCCTCGTAGAACATATGCTGCCCTCTTGGCCTGTGTGGCGGTGATTAGGCTGGCTTGTGCTCTGAGGAAGAGACAAGGAGTCTTTGGGGTGAGACAAACCTGTCCTGTGCTGATACTGTACCTCTGCACTCTGCTGAGAAAGTGGGAGATGGAATTGAGAAGTAGAACTCTTTTGCATTGTTTTTGAGGGCAGAGGTGAGGCTGTTGACGTC
>NC_045165.1:25719609-25789609 GCF_900700415.2 Clupea harengus
CGCTGTTAGTTTAGTTCACATAGGACAGGACAACAATGTGGTTGCAAAATCACCCAGGTCATACAGAGATTGTTACTGTTACTACTAGAACAAAGTCATCTATCAATAATCTACTGCATAGAATCAGTGGCGTTTGGGTGTTCGTTGATTGGTGCATACCATGGACAGCATAACTGTTGACAAACCATAGCCATTTGTTTTTTTTTTGCCTTTTGTGTCTTTTCAATTATTTCAATTATTTTAGCCAAAGTATCTCCTTCAACAGACTGATGCAAACAATAGTTTATTCTGCGTTTTTGTTTTCCCTAACAGATTCACTGTTATCTTCACTACACCTCCAGTTTGTGTGGTTCCTTATTCTCTTTAAGAGACTTGGAGCACCCTGCTCATATTACGACACTACCGCCTACTATGTTGGGCACAATACCAACAAAAACATGCACGAAACAAAAATGAATATTAAACGATCATCACCTGTTATGACAATGAACAATTGGATAATTTCATTACACAGCTTTGTTGAAGTGCATTTACAAGCTGTTAGGTGGCTTGATGTAATGTTAGCCATCTCTCTGTAGCTAGCTGACTTGTTCATGGAACAGTTTATATCTACGATCCAGTTTGGATTGTTTTGTTGTGCCATAAATGTCCACTTATTCAGCAATCTGTGAGCGTCAGAATTTTGGCAGATTTGCCAAAGATCCAGAGGACACACACATCTTTGATGAAGGTAGCCATTGTTGACTGGAAGTGTGTTACCCCTGTTGCTTTCCAATATGGTGGCGCGAAAAAGGCGAATTGCCAAGCAAATGTCCTTTATCAAGCCAACTTTGCCGCAGTCGTCTAATCTAATCATGCACCTAATCCTAACTAGCAGACTCTGTTTCATCTTCTCAATTCCCCAGGCTATGTGCTCACATAACAGGACAAAGCTCTAAACTTCCTCATCAAATAGGCTATGGGTAGAGGCCAGTGAACCCTAGTGGAGATGTTTAAACATCAACATTCATTTAGGTCTGCTGAAATTAGGTTGGAAGTAAATATTGACATTATCTCGTAGTTACAATTTTATAATGACTATGTAACCGCATTTGACATTGGTCAGTAAAATCTAACAGATCCATTGTTAAATCCATTTAACAATGTCAGTATTGTCGCCAATACTTATCCTTCGACCATGCATCGCTAGTTTGTAGTTCTCCTTGTCTTACAAACATGACCGAGAGAACAAAGAAACACAGGACTCTGGAAATCAAATCATGTTTTTGCCTCAGAGTTTTTGATGTTTGCTGGGTGGGAGCCTCATTCTGCAAGCTCTGTTTCTCACGCTTTTTGCCTCATTTCATTTCATTTGGACATGGTGAGGCTTTTGTGCCCATTGAAGAATAGAGAACATTGTTGTCCCCACATTGAGTGGCTGAGCCATCCAGTAGAGTGGGATGGCATCCAGGGTCTGTGCCACACTCCTTCCACCACCAGAGCCTTTGAGCCCAGATGCAGCCCGTCATCTCTCTCTCTCTCTCTCAGAGCTTATGGAGGGGATCAGACGCCCAGCTTCTGGAGCCAGTGGAGAATGGCTACCCAACAGAGGGTGTCTGGAAACAATGTGATTGCAGCTACTCATGTGGAACTCATTCAAGTACTATTTTGTCTTTGGACCGATTGTGTAAACACACACACACACGCACACACACACGCACACACACGTGCACACACACACACACACACACACACACACACACACACACACACACACACACACACACACACACGTGCACACACACACACACACACACACACACACACGCACACACACACGCACACACACACGCACACACACGTGCATACACACATACATACACACACACACACACACACACACATATACACACACACACACACACACACACATATACACACACACACAGAGGACCGCAAAATGCCTGCCTCTGTTTGGCTCTGACATATGGCAGAATTGTCCCAGTTCTCCACATTGACCCTCTGCTGGTCAGGGTTATGGCCGCGAGGTGGGATGCTCTTTCCCTGCCTTTTGTCTGAGCGCTGCTAGCGCTGGCTCTGGATATGGATATCTCCACAGCTGTGGCGATGGTCTGGTGTTTCTATAGTAACCAGATGTTCCATCTGGAATGCAGCTCGTGTGGCCCCTCCTCCCCCACGGCATCACGAGAGCAGTGAGGAGTGAGTGTGAGCCCTTACTGGAAGACCATGGCTTCATATGTGAGGAAACGTCTGAAACACTGCACTTCTAAGAGATGCAAGAAATGAATCCGCAGGGGCTAGGTATCAGTTCTGCTTGCATGAAAACAAGAATATAATAGACATGTACATGTAAATGTACATACATCTAAAATACTATTTGATCAGTGTGCCTTTCACAGTATGCTTCATCCCATGGTAGCTTCATAGGAACTGTAACCGAAACATAAAACCAGGGGTATTCATGCCATTTTAAAATACCCATCACTTCAGTGTTTATTGAAGAGGTCGCGCCTACAACAGCATCGCTCCACACATGGTGACAGCCCCATTCTTTACTTATTTCAGAGTAATTCGAATGATTTATTCTGTTTGATGTGGTAAATACAAAATATTTTGATGTTTTCTTATGAACAGTGCGGCTGACGAGCTATCTTGCCTTGCGTGTGGTTTCCAAATGAGTTTCATTGAATGGCTTGCAGAAGTGGTGTAAATGGTGTCATTAGCAGGTAGTCAGATGGGGGAGACGCTGCTCATGTGTGCCTCTCCATAGGAAACCGTGGAGCCTGAGGTGTGTGAGCCAGCAGCACACGCTAACTGCCGATTAAAGTCCTCTATTTCTGAAGTGTGTGTGCGTGTGTGTGTGTGTTCTGAAGAGGGCTGGAACAGGTGTGAAATGTGTGGTGTGTGTGTGTGTGTGTGTGTGTGGCGTGTGTGTGTGTGTTTAAGTGTGCGCTCGTATGTACATCTGTGATTTTACATATTCATGGTAGGTATGCATGTGTTTGTTTATGGGATGAATATGTGTGTGTGTGTGTGTGTGTGTGTGTGTGTGTGTGTGTGTGTGTCATTCATATTCATGGCTCTGTGTGCGTCACGGAGGTGTGAGGTGTGAGGTGGCTGTACGAGCCCAGGCGGAGGTGGTGGACTCCCATCATGCCCTCTGTTTTCCCACTGGCTGTAGGGAGAGGGGTAAGTGACACCTGGCTCCCCTCTGCCAAGCCCCTCCTCTACTATCCTCAGATTCTCCCTATTTTTTCTCTCTCTGTCTCTTTCCCTCTCTCTCTGTCTCTCTCTCTATCTATCTCTCTCTCTCTCTCCCTCTCTCTTTTCAGTAGCAGTTGTCACATCAGAGCTTCTTTAGTCTGCCTCCACTCCTCCCTGTCTTTTGCGGCTCTCTCAGCGTGGTCTGTCAACGCTCACTTCAGAGAAAGGCTCTCGCTGCTTGCACCTCCGCCACAGGCCGGAAGGTCCCTGGGTGCCAGTGCTGCCGGCTAGAACACTACATGCTGCCCTCACACAACCCAAAGACACTTTGGTACATTGTGCAGTACTCTTTATTTTACACTGGGCACAACATTCCTGTGCCGTTGTTTACAATACCTCAGATATGGTATTGATTCTATAGTAACCATGGCTTAATGTATACAGACTATTATTGCTCCTGTAGAGGTGTTTCTTTTTTGCGATGGTCACTATTGTTCAAGCCCTGTAGAGATGAATGGAAATACCAATGAAAGCAAAAGCAAGAATTACACCCCAGAGCATTGCAAAAACATGGTTATCTAAATTTAAAAGTTTCAATTGTATAAATGTATACTTGCATAAAATACAAACAAACAAGAGTGTTGCACTGACAGTTGTAGTTGGATGTGTGGTGTGTGTGTGTGTGCAGGGAGTCGGATTGCAGTTGATTTGGCTGCACAGGTTGTTTGCTGTCTCTGGTAGTTATTCTAACGAGCTGCTGAGGAACACGCGCAGGAGATGGCGTGTTAGATGGCGTGTAAGGTAGACGTGTGAGCAAGCGAGAGTGTCTGATCTCAATGTGTTCTGATGTATTTTTAATGCCAGCTCCTCTATAATTTCTCTCTAGAGATGTGTGTGTGTGTGTGTGTGTGTGTGTGTGTGTGTGTGTGTGTGTGTGTGTGTGTGTGTGTGTAAATAAATGAGAGACACACACCATGCCTGACATCAGCTGTCTCCATTTATGTCTGCTTGAGTAAAGCTAAATCTGTGTGCCCTGCATGAGCGAATAGTTCACGTGCACTTTAGCCTCTCTAGCACGTGGTCACCAGGTCTCTGGGGTCAGTTTGGTCGTGTTAAGCACATCTGTTATCAGTATACAGTCAAACATATTCATAAATCTACCTCTAGTGTACTACATTCTAGTGCAGATTTTCAATAAGCAACACATCAGGTTTAATCAAAAAAATAGATGTCCAAAATGATTGGCATATAACAAGTATTTACATTCAGCCTCGAGGCAACGCATCATGCAAGCAGATTGTGAAGCTAACCGCTTTTCTAGAATGTGATTTGATTCCACAGCTCAAGCTTCTTTTAGATGACAGCAACTTCTATCATGTAGGGACGCATGAGAGAGCCTCCATTAGTTGCAGAGTTAGAAAGGATGGGCTGACACTGTGTATTCTCTGTTGGAGCTTATATATGATGACGTGTGTGTGTGTGCGGGTGTGTGTGTGTGGGTGTGTGGGGGGGGTGTGCGTGTGTATGTGTTTTTTGTACAAGAGGTTGACTGAGAGCTTTTGTGTTAGTGTGAAAGCCTGTATGTACAGTATATTAGAGTACTGTTGTGCATGAGAATGTGTATTTGGGGTACGTGTGTGTGAAAAAGGTCATGTTGGAGGAGCATGAGAGAGTATGTCATGTGTGTAGAGTGTGTGAGTGTGAGTGTGAGTGTGTGTGTGTGTGTGTGTGTGTGTGTGTGTGTGTGTGTGTGTGTGTGTGTGTGTGTGTGTGTGTGTGTGTGTGAGAGAGAGTGTGTGTGTGACTGTCATGCGTTTCTTCTCTGGTGGCCTTTCTGGCAGGCGTGTGAGCGTTCACGTGGAAGCCTCCCCTCCCCAGCACTTCTTTGGCCACATAATTGACATTTTCACAGAACACTGAACAGCTATTGGAGTCTATACATATACACACTAACACATACACACACACCCACACACACTCACACACATATACACACTCTACACACTAACACATACTCCCTCCCTCTCTCTCCCCCTTACTCTCATGTCTTCACACATATGCACACAAATCTGCTCTCTGTCTATTACCCTCCATCCACACACACACACACACACACACGCACACACACACACACACACACACACACACACACACACACACACACACACACACACACACACACACACACACACACACACACACATATACACACACACACGCATATTCCCTTGCTTCCTTACCCCCATTAATGCACACACACATGCATACACGCACACAGGCACACACACGCACAGACATACACACACACACACACACACACACACACACACACACACACACTCATTTTATTCATGGTTAGTGTTTCGGTCTTCCTTTCTAGGTCTATTTTTACCTCGTGCTGAGCTTGTGCTGGATGACATAGCGTAGCGGAGGAATAGGAGAGATGCTCTTCAGTATGACTGCTGCGAGTGCGCCCAGCCCCTAACCCACACTTCATGTCACACTTGATTCACATGTTCTTCATATGTTTGTTCAGCTTAAGGCTTTTTCAGTGCGTCTTGGCATACTATTAGAATATTTGAAAAGGGTATAGGAGGTATTTCTTAAGTACAAAACCTTTACAATATAAAATGTTAATTCTGTGATAAGTAGTTTTAATTATGCGTTCTTTTCTCTCCAAAGGGGTATTGTCTTATAGCCCTGTTTAATATATTCATGCATCTTCTGCTGGGTTCAGCTGTATTTCATTTTGGTCAATTTAGGAAATAAATTGAAAATCCATCCATTAATTGTGTGAAATAGTGGTCATTTGACTCAGTTTGAAAAGCTATTGACTCCTGGCCTGTTTGTGGTCAATACGCTCGAGAGCCATTCATTTTACGCCACCAGAATGCGTTGCTTTGATCTTTACTTATGCTGTGTTTTTTTTTTTTGTTGATGCCTGTGATCTTCCCGGAGTCCCAGTTTAAAACGACCTTCACATTTTCTGGAACGTTGTGAGTGGCCGCCCTGTTTCATATGGGGAGTGGTCATGTGACTTGCTCAGCTTAGCCGAACCTTTGTGAAACGCTCTAATGTTTGGTGGTAATAACAACAACAACAACAATTATTATTATTTGCATCATTATTATTGTCATTGTCATTTTTTTGTGTAATGTTGATTGGCGTGAATATTATACCAAGTATGTTCCCTTAACCTCTTCCCAGAGGTCATTGTTTACCTCATCATTTTGATTATTGTTTTTTGTTTGTTCCTTCTCCGTCACTCCATTGTCACATCATCCCCCGTTACTTTATGTTTGTTCTGCATTAGCTGCATTCGCTGATGGCGAAGCACTGCTAAAGCTGAGAGCTGAGTGGCTAACAGTCTGGAGAGAGCAGCTTGTAAGTGCACCCCCCCCCCCCCCCCCCCCACCACCACCTCCCTTCTCCTTCCCCACCAGCATATGTTTTATTTTTTTCCTTCTCCTAACCTTTAGTACTCTTCCCAATCTATATTACTTATATTCTTCCTTTCTCCATAACAACCACTGGCTACATCTGTCTTCCTGGCTCACCTGGCTTTTCTCTCAGTAACTACCCCAACCCCCCCCCCCCCCCCCCCCACCCCCCTTTCCCTCTCGGTGCTTCTGAGGTGGAGGCTGCCCCCCAGGACCGACTAACATCATGAGCCTCTCTGCTACTAAGTCAGTGTAATGTGTAGGAGTGAACAGCATTACCATTTAAATGAGTGAAAAGGCCATATTAGCATCCCTTGTGCTGGTCTCCTGGTTAAAGATATTTGCCATCTCTGAATCCTCCCTGATTCCACGGCCCAGTAGCACTCAACACTGAGTAACAGGAGCTTTCCACTTCATTGGAAGGCCATCAGCATGTCAGCGTCTCCAGGAAGATGCTTTTACTTGATCTCGATCGAAGAGCATTAACATGCGTGTGCTTATTGATGAACTTAGATATTTTTTAGATATTTACGCAGTTACGGTTCATCTTCAACCATACACAGACTCGAGTAGAAGTCCATACTGTCATGGTGTGTTTTTAGCTCTGTAGACATCCTCCCACTTGATGTGAACAAGGCTAAACCCACTGTGTGTTAAAAGGAGCTCAGTGTTCAGCTCATTAGATGTACTCTCCCACATGTGTACATATCATTTCACATCCTCGGAGAAGAAAGACATCTTTTTCTTCCTACGTCTGGTGTGTGTGTGTGTGTGTGTGTGTGTGTGTGTTCGTTCCTTGTCAGCGTGGCAAGGAGATCCTCTTTGATGCCGCTTCCCAGGGAAGGCTTTGGTAGGGAAATGGGAGCAATCTCCAGAGATCTCTTTCTATATGAGTTTCTGTGCAGTTCCCCATCACCCACGGTCAGCCTCAGAAGCAGGAGTTGCTAATGCTGTGTGACTCTGTCTAGACCGAGCGAGTGGGCAGGCACGCTAACCCAGCACCTCTCTAGGTTGGGGTTCAGAGGCTTTTCAAAGCTGGGGATAATGTGCAGGCTACAGCTACTCACATTAGAGACTGAAGCAACTGTATTCTGTTGATCTGTAGTAATGCTAGAATTTTGGTCACTTTTCTCACTAGCCAGTCATATAATAGAATAAATATTCTATTATATTCTATTTCTATTCTATATTCTTTTTGACACAGTCAAAAACCCATCAAAAATAAAAAAAAAAGCGAAAAATAATTGCAATAATAATTGATATGTTTGGAATAATAGCTATATCTGTGTATAGTCATATCTTCACCTGTGTTTGAAAACTTTCAAATATACCATTACACATCACAGGAGATCAACCTAATGTTAACTTATAGGATGTATGCTTTGAGCAGAAGTGCCTGGACCTGCTGTTGGTGATTCAGTTTCAGCTCCTTTCAAAACCACCTGGCTCAAATAGATGCTGCTCCTGAAGGGCTTACTAAGTAGATTTGGGGGGTTCTAAATTAAAGTTGCAGCCAGCAAACTCTGCAGGAGGCCAGCTATCCAGAAGCAGGGTTGTGTGTTAACACTTGAAGGTGCATTGAAACTGCCATTCCAGTCAAGCAGAAATAGCTTGAGTTTTTGGCATGAAATCACAGGCTATCAAGTTTGCTTTTAAACAGAGCTAAGAGCTCTAGCATATACTCCATACACTATGATAAGAAAAAACATCTTCACATTTATTTTTCACTTCAAAATATGTTTAACTCACTGTAGAAACATGTTTTTATCAATTTACATCTCTTTCCATTCATTTGTTCCACAGACCTAACTGTTGTAATACAAGCCCTATGTACTGCCTAGTTTAACCTTAGTCAGAATATAAAGAAACATAATTGTAAGGTAAGTGTCCATATTTCTTTCCAGACAGATGCTGTAGAACTTGAAAATGGGAACTGCCAGCTCTGTGTCCCCTCCACGTATTATTTCCCCTGGAATCCAACATAACTGCTCCTCAGCTTAGGCCTTCTAGTGACAGGTGTGTAAAGACCCCTGCTGACAGCAACAAACTCTCAAAGCAGACTCTGCATCTGTGTGCTATGTAAGAAAAACAATACAAAGCACTGTAACAGTAGCAGAACCTTCTAATCTACTAAAGGCAGACGCCGCCCAAGACAAAGTGGCCTGCTATAAAATGAATGCACAGGCAGAGAATATGAATAAACTCAGAAAGTGTACTTTGTACAGTATTAAATGAGATCTGTGTGTTAGATCCCTGAGATAGCCGTCAAACTATCAAGCTTAGGTTTGGTTTAACCCACCGGCTTCGATGGATCTTCAGGATTACTTGAAATCTGTAACGGAAAGCTCATTACATGGAAAGCCATCTGTGTGAGTGTACATATGTGTTTAATAAATACGTTTTTTTCTGGGCTTTATGGGGTAAGTATATGTGGGATGTTACACATGTTTGGGCAATGTAGTGTTTATTGGGTAAGTATATGTGGGATGTTACACATGTTTGGGCAATGTAGTTTTTATGGGGTAAGTATATGTGGGATGTTACACATGTTTGGGTAATGTAGTTTTTATGGGGTAAGTATATGTGGGATGTTACACATGTTTGAGTAATGTAGTGAGCTGTGCTTTGTTTTTTTGACCTGGAGATATGGATGCATGTTGCTTTTGTTTCACTATTGAGTCCACAATGCAAAACACCACACTGTGCACTGTGCACTCTGCTTGTGGGTTGAAGTGTATCTGTGTATGAGTAACTGCACTGTTGGATGTTGGATGACAGTAGATGGTGTGTGCCTTAGTATTTAATTAGAAGTGTAACAACAGCACCACTCATACATCACTCAGCATATCAGTCGTGTCCTTTTAGCTTTTAGCTTTATGTGCAATGGAGGAAAGCTGACTTGAGAGAACTGTGAAGTGGAAAACGCCCTCTCTGAACCCTCGAGAGGTTGGCTATTCACAAAGCTGAGTTACGTACGCATGTCTTTGATGTTGGGGCGAGACCCCGTATCTCACACCGCACATGTTTTTATTGAAGAAGAACCAATGTTAACATTCTATTTTCACCTGAGATGAACTCAGCTTAGCGCTGTACATTTACATTTTCATTTTTAGCACGTTAAAGTTTACATCCCAGGAGCCTCCATTTATTTGTATTAATTAATTCTGGTCCAAAATATTGTAGTTGTACTTGAATTGTAGTTGATCTAGATCTTCCTCCATAAATGTCTAATAATATTGTCTGTTTCAGTATGCCTTGAATCTTTTGTGCAGAGAGAAACATCATCAGTTATGTATTTGTAATATTATTCATTACCTGGCGTCTGTGATCATTTGCCAGGATGGCAGACATTATTAAAGGGGCCCTTGCCTCGCTTTGTGCATCATCCAAACGGCCTCCTTTGACAGATGACTGGTGAAGCTGATTTTCCTTTTCCAGCCAGGGAGGCTGTGTTCTGTCATTCCCAGCAAAGAGCTCAGCGTATGATCCTGACTAATACCTGTCTGTCCGTGCTCTCCTCATGCGCTTATCTGAGGTGCCGAGGAACTCAAGTGACAGGATATGCTCATTACGCAGAGGCTCATTGTGCAGGGGCTTCTGGGATGACCTTTCAATGAATTCAGCGATTGACAGATTGGCTGATAGCTTATTGATCCCTGATGGAGAGTTGCACGAAGGAAAGTCAGTGGTGAGAAGCCAGTCACAGAACAACAGTCGGTTCAATTCAGTTAAATCAATTATACAACACGGTGCTCACATCCTTGATGGATGTGTGTGTCTTTGTCTGTGTGTATGTGTACGTACGTACGTACGTGTGTGTGTGTGTGTGTGTGTGTGTGTGACTTTGACATGTTTGTGTCAGCTGAATGTATATAGGCATATTAGATTTGTACGTCAAGTCTAAATGAGCCTATATGTTTGTACCCTGAGGAGAGTGTGTGAGTAGGAAAGGTGTGTGTGTGTGTGTGTGTGTGTGTGTAGAGGGAAATGGGACGTTGACAAGGAGAGATGAGCACTCTAGTCAGATGGCTGATGGAGCCCCCAGGTCTGGCCGCGGTGTCGCAGGACTCCCAGGGAGAGTGCTGAGCTCAGCAGAGACGACCTGAGCTGACAGGCCCGCCATCAATCGCCCACCTCCCACCTCCCCCCCGTGTGGGGCTCTGGCCTGTTTGAAGGTGTTTTTGTGCTCCAGAGAGCATTCACCAAGTTCACCATTTCAGCTGTCCCCAATACATACATGTGTACACCACACATGCACATGCATGCACACACACTCACTACTTTTAGGTGTCTCTCTTACACACACACACACACACACACACACACACACACACACACACACACACACACACACACACATCTAATGATTTTTTCATGTTTGGTTAGAGTGAGTGTGTCTGGATTTGTGCCTGGGGGAACCTCCAAGCACTTTGGAAAAGGGAGATGGAGAGAGACAGAGAGAGAGACAGAGAGGGAGAGAGAGAGAGAGACAGAGACAGAGACAGAGAGAGGGAGGGAGGGAGGGAGGGAGGGAAGTCGCATGGGAGAGACGCCAAACTGATCTCCACAGAAGGAAGACTGGCAGTGGGGTTTCTCTGTGAATAGAAATTAATTTATTTCTTGCTTAAAGCGCTCTCTCTCTCTCTCTGTCTCTCTCATTCTCTCTCTCTCTCTCTCTCACACACACACACACACACACACACTCACTCCTGCACTCTCCCTCAGGATTTCTTGCCTTTCCTACTGATACAAATTCTTAAGATGGGGAGGTGATTTTCTCTGGTAATGTGATTATTGCCATCATATGATGACTAATATCCTCTCTGTTTCTGCTGTAGTGAAGCACTGGCAGTAAAAGCACAGCAGCAAACTAGTAGCATCGTTGACGCTCACCATCTATTCAGTCTGGTATTCATTCTGAATGGGAGTACTTAAAGATGCTTCCAGAGATAAGTGGCCAAGCAGGTCCACGGCGAACCCAAGGACACCTCATTGATTGAGATACTCTGGCTCTTGGCTGCTGAAAAGATGGAGGAGGCATGAAAGTCTTTCACATGTTTGTCTCTCTTCACCTCCGATTCTCCTTCTCCTCCCTGAGATGGAGTATTTCCCCGCCGCCTTAAGGCAGTCAGGCCAAGCTCAAGCTCAAGGGAGCACACCAGTGCATTAGCCAAACCATACCCTGTGCTTTTAATGCTCTATTGATTCTCTCAGGAACTTGGGTGACACATCCACTGTGTGAGGACACACACATACAGTACACACACACACACACACACACACACACACACACACACACACACACACACACACACACAAACAAACAAACGTGGAGTTCTGTGATGCATGAGCAGTGTCAGGTTCAGCCACATAGACAGAATGCCAAAATGGTGGACTTCTGTTGGTCTTACCTAATGGTCTCTGAAAAATAAAAGAGAGGGAGAGAGGAAGAGGTGAGAGAGGGAAGGAAATGGATGGGAGAGAATGTGCTGAAGATGGAAAGAACAGTCAAAGGAGATTGCTGGCTATCTGGCAGTATCTCTTTTTTCCCCAAGACTACTGCTATGCTGGTCACCTCAGCACTGTAGATATCAGATCTACACACAAGCCATTGTAGTTATTCCAGGAAATGAATAAACCACCAAGGTCCATTTAACAAAGCTACCAATGAATGACTTATATTTCTCTTTCATGCTGGAATATAGGGGAGTACAGGAAGTAATTCAAATAAGAAGTAAAAGTAAGTCAAATTCACTATAGAATAGAATTAACACAAGGCACATGGTCACATCAGCATTCAACACTGAGAAGGAAAATTGGAATTCAGTTGGGTGTATTTTTCAAGTTCTTTCTGGTAGTGGGGACCCGCGCATAAACATTTCCAAAGTCTAGAGAGGTGATTCTTAGAGCACTATAGGTCAAGCAACGTTTGAGACCGACAAGGGAGCATATTTACAAAACGAAATAGTCGCTTTAAATTTGAAATCACTGAATGTTTATGTTGGGTCGATAACAACCCAGCAACAGAGGCTAAGTTTCTTTTGTCAAGAGGTTAGCCGTAGGCCATAGGAGACGAGGTTAGCCCTAGGCCATAGGAGACAAGGTTAGCCCTAGGCCATAGGAGACAAGGTTAGCCCTAGGCCATAGGAGACGAGGTTAGCCCTAGGCCATAGGAGACGAGGTTAGCCCTAGGCCATAGGAGACGAGATTAGCCCTAGGCCATAGGAGACGAGATTAGCCCTAGGCCATAGGAGACGAGGTTAGCCCTAGGCCATAGGAGACGAGGTTAGCCCTAGGCCATAGGAGACGAGGTTAGCCCTAGGCCATAGGAGACGAGATTAGCCGTAGGCCATAGGAGACGAGGTTAGCCGTAGGCCATGGGAGACGAGATTAGCCCTAGGCCATGGGAGACGAGATTAGCCCTAGGCCATAGGAGACGAGGTTAGCCCTAGGCCATATGAGACGAGGTTGGTCCTGGCCTTGCCAGAGGCATGTCCTCAACCAGCAACTCCTCCACCCTGAGCCAAGGAGGAGGATCCTGCAGGAGCTCTGATTGATTTCACACATCATTGGCTTTGATTTAGAAAGGGGAGGCGGACGCCACAATAAGGGAGAAAAGAACGGAGGAGGTGCTGCCGAGTCCAAAGAGCACGTCAGTCTAACTGGGGGAGGTGGGTTACGGTCGTGCTTTGTTGGGATTAGAATCCAACATATCCTGTCATGGCGATCCTGCTATGTGGCGTTGCCATGGTGGTGGAGAAAGAGAGGTAGTGCCGCTGACGAAAGTCAGGCTGTTCTCCCCTGAGTGGTGTGTGTGCGTTTAAACACACACGGGCACAGTCACGGACCCCTCCTCCTCCATCCCCTCCTTTGATTGGACGACATTCTGCTCAGCGCGGGGGCAGCGGCGGAGGGATGATTAAGATGGATAGATTTGGCGAGAGAGGACTGATGTGAGCAGAATGAAGGCGCTTATCCGCCGATGAAGGAGGGGAAAAGAGCAAGATGGAAGCTTGTGGCGAAGGCGAAGAGAAAAAGAGAAGAGGTTGGAGGGGAGGGGGGAGAGGAGCGAGCGAGTGAGGCTGGAGGAGGAGGAGGAGAAGAGAGGAGGTGGAGATGGAGAGGGTGGGAGCAATGGAAGACTGAGAGAGAGGGGATGGGGCATCCGGAGGCACGGAGCCAGAAAATTGCATTGTGTGCTCTGAGATTTGTTTATCTCTGGGGTCTGGCTCTTGTGTCTGTATCTCTCTCTCTCTCTCTCTCTCTCTCTCTCTCATCCCCCTCTCGTTATCTCTCTCTTTCCCTCTGTAGTCCTCGAGTCTCTTTCAGATTACCTTTTACATTTTTCTTTCTCTCTCGCGCTCTCTCTCTCTCTCTCAGACACACACACCACACTACACCATTCACTTGTCACTATTCTTTTTTTATACATTTGTTTATTGAAACACATCACATCAAATAGCTGAATATGTTTTTTGATAAAAAAAAAAACATATTCAAAACTTTAAAACCCACCCAAACTCCCTTTCCAAGTTGGTCCACCTTTCTCTATCAATGTATCACATCAAACAAAGTATCTGTATGCAACAGTACAACTGGTACTGGTACTTTATCTCTAAGTAGTAGGAGTCGTAGCTACATTATCAAAATATGAGAGGAGAGGCTGCCATGTAGTGTCGAATTTCCCAGTCGACCCTCTAAGTGAGAAATTGATCTTTTCCAGCTTAAGGAATGACATTAGATCAGTCTCCCAAGACTTATCTGCTGGGGGTTTGGGTGACTTCCAGTTTGTCACTATTCTTACAGCATTCTGTTGGTTAATGTACAACTGTAAATAAAAAACAATTGGATAAACAGGCTGGATGTCAATTACACCAAATGTACTTAAACGACCACATAAACCTGAATCCATTGAAAGTAAAGACAATAAACTTAAACCAGAATGAGTGGGTGACTGGATAAAGATAAAGAGATGAGTGAAATACTGGAGCTGGCTAGGACAGGGGTGTCAGTGACACTGATTAGCATCAGACTAAAGTGAGACTCTTAGTCAAATTATTCTTAGTCAAAACAGACAACTATGCACAGATACTCTGGATTGCAATGAAACTATGATTAGACCACATATTGTCAGGATGATAAGGATCCATTCAAGACCAAACAGGGATATTTTACAGTTATAGTCATCTTAAGATCCTTCTGCGCCTACGTTTCAGAGGTGTGTCCTCACCACTGCGGGAGCCTCCAGTAAGTGGGCCTGTTTACTCAGATGTGTGAAGCCATTTGTGTGGTTGCTGTTACTATGAACATTGAACAGGGAGTCCTTTGTCATGAGATCAGAGAGAAGTGCTCTCTTAAATGGCCATTTGTTCCTCTGGTGGGACTTTTGAAATCAGGATGTTGATTCTGTAGACTTCATCATTTTCAGAGTGCATTCTACCTTTCACCTGTCCATCATATGTCTGTTAAGTGTGCATATATACGAGTGAGGGGGCGTCCATCACGTGCCTGCTGGGGCCGAGTGCGAGATGTGTGTGCGCTTAGGCGCGTGTCCATCATCTCACTGTTGAGCGGCTTTTGTGGCTTCTCTTTGACACATTTTCCTGACAAATATTGAACTGTCAGCAGCATTATGCAAAAGAGGCCTTGTACCTTTGATGGCTTTGAAACCCGCGGGAGACGTTTGCATTCACCATCAGACCGTACGGGGGAACACGTCCAAAGCACTTCCTCATATGATGGATGATGAAATTATGCCAGTTATGGCGACGAAATGAAAAGGGTGGGCTCAGTCCCGTTTGAATGTGCCGGCAGCATTAATCAAAATGATTAAATTATTTACTGTTTTTGTAGCCAGAGAATAGTGCCATTGTATCACCTGCTAATTACGCTCTCGCGTCTCTGTAATTGTGGAGAAAAATTGTGATTGCTCAATTATGCCTAATGAGCTCAGTTATAATGAATCACTAATTAAACAGATATGTAAGACAGACCGTAAGAAAATCTCATAGATAGGCCTGTTTATGTGCATAACCGGTGTGCATTATGTGTTTCTGCCACTGCATGTTTCACTATGCAGTTAACACTTCAGAAGACATCCTGACAGCTGTTGGTGCATGACAGCTTGTCATCTAGTTGCATCACCATATTCTTTTTTCTTTTCCATGTTCTCTTTTTTTTGGTTGAAACTTCAATTCAATTTAGATCCCTTACAACTACCATACTGGGTAAAGCTCCACCATACATCTTTTTCTATTTACAGACGACTAATCCTGTTGGATTTTTATCTGGTCTGGTTTTTTCCCCCCATATATTCTCACAGAGTTACAACACATATTATCTGATTATAGCCAGCACAGCCTACCGCTGTAATCAAATAGATCTCATATGGACAGCTGTGAATGGTTTCAGGGGTAAAGGCAGGAGTATTCAGTGCAATTAGAATGTTTTGATCGAATCTACTAATACAAACAACAACAAGCGCTGAGTTTTATCGGTCGCCCAGAACCTCCATCTCATATCCTGCTGTGAAGAAATGTAGCTGTGATTGTTATCGGATGGTGACAGAGTGCCTTTAGGAGCCCCAGGCTTTGTTCCTAGCTAGAATGACATAGCTGGCGATGGGGAGATGTCTTCCTCATCGCAGTCGCTGGTGTGTGGAATGTAGGGAAGCTCACGGCCTCTTTTAGAGAGAGCGAAAAGAAAGCGTGGCAAATGTTTTGTAGGAGTTAAGGGTAATTATGACCACAGATGTCCTTCATGCTTGTGTCATGTCCTTAGCAGCGGGCTGTGAATGGAAAACGTGTCCGTAAGTCATCGTTGCAGCCGCATGCGTTGGAAGGCTCTGGTTATTCTAGTGGGCTTGCTAAATCCGCTAGACTGAATGGTGGCCAGACACAGTGGGGTAGTAGAGGCGAGCGACAGTAGCACGCTGTTCTGGACGCCCTCCCACCTGATTGTGAGAACAGCTCATCATCATTTTCATCATCCTCGTCGTGGCTGTCATCGCTCTCTCCTCCTCTTCAACACATGTCCTGTTACTCAGGCTCTCCTCCGCATCTGACGGTGAGGCCCGTGCCTGCTGCTGCCCCCTCAGCGTACACACACTGCTGCCCCCTCAGCGTACACACACTGCTGCCTCGTATCTGTAGTACCGCTTGAGTCAGAAAAGAGTCATTTGTTTGCATCAGCTCAGGCTACCATCATTGAATGAAAGCAGGGGGACTACATTACACAGATTTAGTAGTTGACTTTTTACTCCTCTCCTGTGCTGGCTCTTGATGCTACAGGCTCTACTCTCTAATCTAGCCCATGCAGCCTTAACAATAGATGTGGCATACACTTGCCACTGCTCCTGTCACACCATAATCTCCTCTGAACGGGAGATTTTGCCACCCTGTTGAGGCGCCAAGGCTCAGAGATTGAAAACTCTGTGTGAACTGCCTGATTAACTGCTCCTTTCTTGTTCTCATTAAGATAAGAAGTCCAAGTCTCCTGCTGGGGACTTAGCCTTCCTTCCCAGCGGTTCCTCTGATGCTGCAGAGTGGGTAGCACATCTATCTGCTAACTGAAGTTAGGCCTCTGACAGACCTGCAGCTGATGGTGGCTAACTGTAGCTGTGCTTGAAGTTGCTGGCTAAAGGTGTTTCAGCTAACAAGACTACAGCCAACTGAACCTTTCCGATGAGTAAGTTACACTGAAGAGGTGCCTGATCCTATTGGTGTTACCTGTGGTCTAATGCAGTTAACAAAGAACAGCAGTCTCTGTTCTTATTCAGCCAACCTTGAATATTGTTAACTCACTCAGTATTAATGATTAACTCTTGATGTGAAGATATAGGCACTTTGTAGTAAACATTTTGTCAGCTGTGTTTCTGTGGCCAGTAAATATGATGTATAATTTATGTTTCCTTTCAGAATATACAAGACAAGTCTCAGAAGTTCAATTAGAAAAAATGAATTATCTCCACTCATTTAATATAATATATATGTGCATATATGGCTTTACTGTGAGGAACACTTTAAATAAGGCCTGCTGAGCCTGAGCATGTGGGATTTTGTACAAATGAATGCGTTTGTGTATGTGGCGGTAATTACTGGTGCGGCTGTACATTCCATTGGCACGTGTGCATCGTGACAAATGTGCTGGTGAGTGTATAATGTGTGTGTCTCGTACGCTCACACTTCCATCTGCTCGAGCTGTTTTCCCAGCGCATAAATAATTCACAGACGTGACCCACTCGTCTCCTCCATTGCTGGGCTGCCGTGCCGGAGGCTTGCGCTCCATCTTACTGGTGGAGGGTTTACAGATGGCCTCCGTGGATCCCCCCCCGCTCTCGAGTGGGTTCCAGCAGCTGGGTACAGCTCTAGGGAGTGGAGGAACCGGAGAGGAACACCTCTCCTCCGGGGGAACACCTCTACTCCCCGCCACAGGGCCAGGAGTGGGGTGTGAGTTTCCAGTGTGAGGGGCTGGTATTGCTTGTGGTGTGGTTTTCCAGAAGATTTTGAGACACAACATCGTTTTTAATGTCATGGTGGTTGGTGTTTTACAGCAAAAATGAACATAATCGAGTGGGAGGTTTTTTTTTTTTTTTTTTTTAGTAGGAGTATATCTGAGATATTGAGTAAAAAGGCAGGTTTTCAAGAGAAACGTTTTTGTGGGTGGGTAGGAGTGAATGTAGTCTTTCGTGAGATTTCTAACCACAGTGGCTGTGATCTTGGTGATGCTAAGGGACTTGCTGCCATTCTCAAGTGCAACACTAGACTGCCAGGGTGTGGGAGCTGAGACTAAGCAGGGCTGAGTTGTGGCCGCTGGAGAAGGAGAAGGAGGAGGAGGAGGAGGAGGAGAAGGAGGGGGAGGTGAGAAACAGGATGGGTCCGCTGTCTATGTGTGATGATGGGGACTCTCGAGATCAGATGATGCATATTCTGGTGTCATCACCGATAATGAGCCTGGGCTTATGGGATATTAAGGTTTGTGCTGCTGGAGTGTATCTGCAGCACGCTACAGTCTGAAGGGCTTCACATGTTCACACTGTGTTTCCTAACCATGTCCCCACCTGCTTGTGTTCAACTCTCAATGCAGACACACATCTTCAATCTCTCTCCGGTTGCTTTTTCTGTTCTGTGTGAATGTCGGGATCTGCCTACGCCCACAGACCTTTGGCCTGACCTTTTTGACCTCTGACCTCTGGGTTTTCCCCCCCAATCCGCAGGTACATCCGCACCATGTACCTGGGCATCATGAGCCGTCGGCAGCAGGAGCACCGGCGGCGCTTCTACTGGGCCATGATGTACGAGTATGCCGACGTCAACATGCTGCGCCTGCTGGAGACCTTCCTGGAGAGTGCTCCCCAGCTGGTGCTGCAGCTCAGCATCATGATCCAGAAGAACCGCGCGGAGACCCTGCAGTGTAAGGACCCGTCCAGTCTGCTGTGTTCAGTCTGGGTTCAGTTCAGTCTCAATTACTCTTTGTGAGAACGGCTGGACATAATGAAAGGAAATGTTCACCTACCCCGTTAATTGCTGTCCAAGCCTCATCATGGCGTCTATGTTCTCTGTTCTTAGACTTCATGATCATGTAAAAATGGCTAAATATAATGAAATGAATTGTCAAGGAATCCCATAAATGAGTCTCTGAGCCATCTCCCATCTTTATGCTCTCTGTTGTCTCACACGTGCGTGTGTGTGTGTGTGTGTGTGTGTGTGTGTGTGCATATGTGTGTGTGTGTGTGTGTGTGTGCGTGCGTGCGTGTGTTTCTTGACTGTGTAGGTGTGTCCTCCGTGGCGTCGCTGATGTCTCTGGCCTGGGTGCTGGCGTCCTACCACAAGCTCCTGCGCGACTCGCGCGACGACAAGAAGAGCATGAGCTACCGCGGCGCGCTGGTCCACATCTTCTGGCGCCTGTTCACCATCTCGTCCCGCGTGCTCTCCTTCGCCCTGTTCGCCTCCATCTTCCACATCTACTTCGGCATCTTCGTGATGGTGCACTGGTGCGCCATGGCCTTCTGGGTGGTGCACGGCGGCACCGACTTCTGCATGTCCAAATGGGAGGAGGTGCTCTTCAACATGGTGGTGGGCATCGTCTACATCTTCTGCTGGTTCAACGTGAAGGAGGGCCGGACTCGCTACCGCATGGTGGCCTACTACTTCCTGGTGCTGGCGGAGAACACGGTGCTCACCTGCCTGTGGTACGCGTACCGCGACCCGCTCACCACGGACTCCTACGCCGTGCCGGTGCTGTGCGGCGTCTACATGAGCTTCGCCTCGGGCGTCTTCTTCATGGGCCTCTACTACGGCGCGCTGCACCCCATGGGCCCGCGGGTCCGCCTGGAGGATGGCTCCTGCTGCACCCAGCTGCTCTGGGGCATGCCACTGCCCCCCGAGGCCGAGCCCATGGCCCCGTCCCAGGCCACGCCCAGCCGGCGCTCCATGGGGGGCGACATGCAGCTGGACGAGGACGAGGTGGCGACCGACTCCTGCCTCCCCGTGTTCCAGGTGCGCTCCCCCGAGCAGCCCTCGGGCTCCAGCCGCCACTACCGGATGGAGGGGCCGCTCATCAAGATCGACATGCCCCGGAAGCGCTATCCTGCCTGGGATGCGCATTTTGTGGACCGCAGGCTGCGAAGGACCATAAACATCCTCCAGTTCATCACCCCCACGGCTGTTGGCATCAGGTACAGGGACGGGCCGCTGCTGTACGAGCTCCTGCAGTACGAATCCTCCCTGTGATGGCCGGCGCTCTCGCTCCCCCCCCCCCCCCCCGACACCTCTTACCCCTCTCTCTCTCTCTCCATCTCTCTCTCTGTCTTTCCTCTGTCTACGTTTATAATTGCCAATCTCAGTTTGTTTCTCTCTCTGTCATTTTCGTTGAATTGTTTTATCAAGCAATTATATTTTCTATGGGTATTCATTTTTTGTGCCAAACAGAAGGTGGCATGTCATTCAAGTTCAATCGATGTGATTCCTTTGTGTAGATAAAAAAAAGGGGAAAAATATGTTGCATAAGTGTTGCACAGAAAGCTTTTTCTCATTCTCCCTGTGGGTAACTGTGAGTGTAAATATTTTCTATATGTAAAGTCTATTGTGTTTTTGAGATCTCTGTTTAAGAAGACATATGTGGTTTGCTATCGGGGGGCGGGGGCGGCTAGGTCTCTCTCTCCCTCACTGGGGTTGCAGTCATACAGTATGTTTTTTCCTGCATGGGGGAGGATCTGTATGTGCTTCTCTGATTGGGGGAGGGTCTGTGCGTGCTCCTCTGATTGGTGAAGGAATTGTATGTGCTCACCTGATTGGAGGAAGGGTTGTATGTGTTCACCTGATTGGTGGAAGAATTTTGTACGTGTTCCTTATTGGTTTTGTGTCTGTGATCTTGGATGTTTACAACCAGATAAAGCTCACTCAGTGGGAATGATGGAGGCAGCACATAAGGTCTGCCTGTACACACCTTCATTACTTTGTGTTAACTGAGTGGACTCCCAGCACAACGTAACCTACAATCAATTGATCCATAAAAACATTAGATATCAAAATCAAATGTTCGCCCTAGAATGCCAAGAAACTGTATGGAGGTAGATTTTTTTCTCAGTGAAAGCACAAATTTGCAGGATGCCTGCTGTTCCGTGAAGTCAATACTGCCCTCTACAGGAAGAAGCCTGTACTGAGGACTCACCAAATCCCCCCCTCTTTGACAAATCACACTGGCGTTATCTCTGCTTGCCTTAATAACCCCTCCTGTTTCCAAGAGTATATCATTCTGGAGTTAAATGGAGATCACTGATAACAATATATGGCACAACTGACCATCTCCAGTTTATTTTTCAATGTATCTCAGCACCGTAGATGTGGGCTTTAGAAAATCCTGGCCCTAAGCCATGATGATAGCACTGTATGCCTAAACTTATCAGATCTCTCTCACAGTGTAGAAGGTTTGTGCCAAAGCTCTTAATCTAACCATGTTTTAATTATAGTATCATAGAGATCAGGTGGAACAAAATACATAAAAACAACTTAATTGTATCGAGAAACTACATCAATAATTACATGTTTTTTTGTTTTTTAAATGTATGTAATACATAATACATACATAAATGCAGGGTCTTTGACAGAAAGCACAATGTTTAACCAATGGCACATCAAAGTTGTGACGAAGGCGATTTTGGTCCATATCCAAACTTTTTTTTCTTGCTTACCAAAGGGCTTTCTTTCTATCTCTCTGAGAGCAACAACAGACATTAATTGGAAAGCAACTAAACCAAGAAAAAGCACATTTTGGGCCCCTGTTTAACATTCCGCAGAGAATTCGCTCAGCATTCAACGAAGACCATATCTGACATTCTGATCTACAGGGACCATGTCCTCTCCATCATTCCCAGTCTTTTCCATGTGTTCTGTTCCATCTTTGTCATTATTCTGTTCTACTTATGAAAATGGGCTCGTTTTAAAGTAATAAAGTCATAAGGTGCAAACGCATGTCATGGGTTCTCAAGGGAACTCTGACATGCACAGCTGTCTAGAGAAAAAAAAAGCTCATCACTGTTTGCTGTACTTTTTTATTTTCATTTCAAAATGGTATGAATATTTCAAACAGGACTTAAAATGGAGGTGATGGTAGATGTGTATCTTTGCCTGAATATACCTGAAGCGCACACAGAATCACTAGCAGAGTCACAGGCGGCTACTGTGCTCTGCCCTCCCAGTCTGCTCCGAGGAGCTTCCAACCTCCTGGCACGCAGGGCTCACTGCCACTGGTAGTATCCACCAACACGCCAAAACCTAACCTGTTGGTTGACACCGCTGTTACACATGCACCTGTTCACTTTTGAAAAAGTGCATTTGGCCTCTGTCACCAAGTGTGTGGGATATCTGATCGAACTGCAAGGTTTCATTACAGTACCTCAGCTGAATCAACTGGTGCTATATTCCACCGCGGATCTCAGATGCCGAGGATGATCAGTGTTTAAAAGGCAGTTCTGTGTTCACCTGCTGCCCCCTTTAGTGTATTTGAGAGGTCTCAGTGTAGCATTGGGCTCACCTCTCTGGATCTTAGTAAAGTACGTTTTTAAGTTTTTAACGCAGCGCAAGCTATGCAAGTGCATGCCTTGCTGTTTCTGGCAGTGTGTCGTACCGGAATCCTATTTTTCTTCTCAAACCTTAAAAGAGAGAAATTACACTTACAAATTACACTTACAGTGTTGATTAGAAACCTGACTCAAGCAGAATCTTGAACTAGCAGAGGGAGTGGCAGGTGAGGGACAGCCAGCTTGTGAGCCTTTGTGCCTGCTAATGTCACCATGAGCAGGTTCCACACAGCTTGTGAGCCTTTGTGCCTGCTAATGTCACCATGAGCAGGTTCCACACAGCTTGTGAGCCTTTGTGACTGCTAATGTCACCATAAGCAGATTCCACGCTGTTTCCATCATCTGGGGCGAGGGGTTTCTTGCTAGGTGAGGCAGGAGGACGTGTGGGCCAACTACTGAGGAGACGGGAGGGATTCGTACCCTCGACCTCACAGGCTGGCTCTGCACCGCTCCGCCTCATTCCTAGTTGCTGCTAGCCCCTCCCCCACAGCAGTCTGTGGTACAGGTGTATTCTGACGCACAGATTCCTACCTTAAAAGGTTCTTTGTCATGTGGACTCATTTTGATGTTTCTTCTGACGTGTCCTATAAGTGTGGTGTAATGACGACGGTCTAGGTGGAGGTGACAATAGGTGGTCCAGTCTGGTCATGTGTGTACCCGAAAAAGAGAAATCCCCCACATCTCTCGATTCAATCTTCATCATCACAATCTGAGCCACAACTGGCCTGTGATTGTCACCTCTCTTGGTCCTGTTTTCGCTCTGTTGTGAGTGCTGTGCCTGTGTGTTTTGTTTCCACGGGTACAGATAGGTGAATCTCCCATTGTAAAGATGTTTAAATATATATATTTATCGTCAGTGACCTGCACCAAAAAAAAAAAAAAAGTTTGTATAGTTGGCTGCCCGGTGTGCTACCCTGTACGGGCCCATGGTGAGTCTCATGTCCTGTACTGTACGCCAACCAACGGGAGTCCCATCCCGGGTGCTACCACACTGTGACTGGTTTGCCTTCATCAGAAACTTCCGCACTACTCCCACTGTAAACAACGCACAACAACAATGACAATGTTATTACATTCAGACAGAGAGATGCTAATGTTGACAACTGCTGACAGTTTGGGTTGGTCCAATATTGTCTCACACATTAAAGACACATAGATAGAGAGTGAGGTTTAGCTTCCCAGTGGAAAATGCAATCTTACCACAGAACAACTGCATGGAGAAATCCAGGAAGTAATTCTTTTTGTTTTGCGCTGTAGTGGTGCTTAGCACTATTCCACATTTTCTTTTTGAAACACATAGTTGTCTTGGTCATTATTGATTTAATTCTATACTGAAAATAGAATCCCTCATTTTCAGAAAGGATAGTTTGTGTTAATGATGGATTGTTACTGTGAAGAACAGATCAGTGAGTGAATGGCTGTGACCAGCTAGTTTTGTAGATCACTGAAAGGTCTGTGCTGTAGTGATCTTAACAGTAACTCTGAAACACTCCAGACATTGCCTTTCGTGTCCTCGTTCATCCCGTTAGAATCATCTCCGTGGTGCCTTCCCTTATGTCGGTGCTTCTGACCGCCACGGCAACCAGTTCAGCCAACAACAATGCCAGTATTTTTGATGTGCCAATGCAGTTACAGGCAAAAAGACAACCAATCTGCTGTACATTACTAAGGCGTGGCGTACTAACATGAGAAGGAGTTGTTGATAAACAGTACATTCCAGTATTGCTGTTTTAGCATTTTGTGACTGTCCTCTGAGTATATGGGTGATAGCTAGAGCTAAAGTGGAAAGATAAAGCAATACTGGACATCAACCAGCAGCATAGAAATATTCATCTCTGCTTTGTCTTTCCATCTAGTAAAATGCTGTCACATCTGTCTTTTGTTTTTTGAAAAACCATGAGAGGTTATCACTGTGTTCTATTTCTGTGTTTATGAATCAAGATGTACTTTTAGTAAGTTTATTTTTCCTTAAGTTTGCCAAATGTATATTGTGCCATGGTTGAAATGAGTTCAACTTTTTATAGTTTTTTTAATATTTTTCTATAATTTGTTTTCCATGTACTGTATTAATGTGCTCCCCATGTCGTTGGGGGTTGGAAACCTTTACCTGAAGCGGTGCTAGGTGTATGCACTCAGTTAAGTAAGGTCCTCCATGTAGCTACCCTACACCCAAAGGTGCTCACTGGGTCACCCAAACGTGCTACCATGGAGCTGTGCAATTTGATGCCATCTCAGTGAAACATCCGCCTGGTGCTGTTAGCGTCCAACTTCTGAGGCTCAACGTTATCTTCACACTTGATGAACACCTCAAGTCACCTTGCCTCTCCTCTCCACCTCTCTCCACTCCTCTTCTCTTCCCTCCGTCTTCTACATGAGGCCTAGTTATAGAACTGTAGAATTGTAAAATAAGGTCTAATTGACAGATTTCCTGAACATTGGTCTAGTCTGGAAACACATTCTACTAGTCCCTGCTTATGTTTCCCTTAGAAGCACTCACAAATCCTGTGAACTTCCTGTAGGTTACATTGTCACTCCTGCTCTGCAACTCTTGTTCCACATGTAAAGTTCTTTGCCTATTTTTATTGTATGCCTGTTTATTGGATGTCCAGTATTACTCTATTCCTAAACATTTGGGAACAACATTGTCAAGGTGCTAAAAGTCAAACCTCTTTTTTTTTTCAAAATTAGTATTAGCCGTAGGATAAGTTCCTGTGAAGCCTTACTCTAGTTGGATCTATATAGATGAACACTCTGAGAACAAATACAGCTCGTACATAGGGGTTGGAATACCTGTACCTGTCAATGTAAATTTTTAAATTGTGTTTCATTTGTGTGTATATTTTTGTCTGGTGAAAGATTGCTTTTTGATAAAAAAAAAAAATTGAAATGTACATATATACTTCTGCCGTGGGCTTAATGACCCCAATCCTAACTCTAACCCTAACCCCTTTACTGTAACTCCAGCTCTTATTGGGGATGGGTTTTAAAACACACTTATATCTGTATTCTTTCTTTTCTCACTTAAGCTAACGCTTGGTTATTTAAGTTCTCCATCACCCAACCATTCAACTGCGTTTGGTTGGGTAAGCACAAAACATAGCTGGGTAAAAGCAGTGTATGATGTGAAGAAAGCTGTATAATATGCATGACGGGTGGACTAGACTTCATATCTGTCCTCAGACAACGTGTAAGGTTAGCATGGGATGTCTGAAGAGAACTGAATGTGTTTGGTTTTTAACCAACCTGTTTGGCTATGTTATTTCCGCCATATTACTTTTGTTGTAGACCAAATCTGTAGTGGATGTCCGCAAGATTTTATCAGATATCATAAACAATCAGTAAAGAAGATGTACAAATGATGACAAAGAAAAGTCTTAAAGTTGCTAGGCTAAATAACTGTATGCCCAAAAGGGAATGTATTACAACAGAAAGTTTTATTTTGGTGAGAAATAGTTCAATGCAGATAACTGTTGATTCATCAGACATTACATAAATGTGTTCAAATCATCACAACGTGTGTATTTTATCGCCTTGATGCAAAACCACTACTCCAAAACTATGCAATCAATTATTTCCTGCTCAGAAATCTATTTTACTTGATTGCCAATGCAGTCTCATGTGACAGAGGCTTTCTCACAGTTTTCTGGCTCTGTTAATCAGTCAAGATGAGGAAGGCAACAGAACTTACTCAGCAACAGAATTCAAACTAAACATGTAAGACCAATGCACACGTACCACATCGTGTAGTTATTATTTACGTATTTGTCAGTTCATCTCTGATGTCCATATTTCAGTACGTTGTGTGGGTGGACCTGATTTTAGAAGTGAACTCTGAGGTCCCAGGCGGCAGTATATCATGAGTTATAGTAGACACTGCACAGTGTTCGTCTGAGTCAGAGAATGCAGGACTCTTAAGTCTGTGGCTCTTATTTGAGAATCATCTCAAATCACATGTTCAGGAATGCCCATCTACAGATGAAACAACATATATGATTGCATTGCTCTGTTTCTCAAACTGTTCACCTCAGCACTGATGTGGTTACATAAAGAACGCCGCCAAAATGTCCAAGTTTTTTTGTTTGAATGGTGCAGGAAGTATTTTTGCACACTGGATTGTTAATTCTATATTTGCATGTTACATCTATGACTGTTTATTTTGGAATTTGCATCACTGTTTTTTTGTTGGTGAATTATTAAGCACATAGCTAGAGCTTTTCCTTATCGCACCATTGTGTCACATAAGCTGGTTCTGGTACAGCACCAAACCTGCCCCTTAAATACCAAAGCCATCTAAAAAAAAGAAAAGCCCTTTTGGTTCCTGTTTTGGGACCATACCAATGTGGTATCTTTAGATAGATAGAAACCATACAAATCTCAGATAAATGCTAACCTCATGACAGAATACACTGCATAATGCACAATGTCATGTCATCCTGGGTCCTTTGCTTCTGTTGTGCACTACATCTCTGGAGTGTACCTTTGAGGAATGCCGTGCCGTGTCTTTGCTTTCTGTTTTAAGTTTGATGCTATCTGAGAAGGAGGGGGACATCATCCTGCTGTACTCTGAGCAGCGCAATGATTTCAGCTGTCAGGGAGAACTATCCATTCAACTATCCTTCATTTCTAATCCAATAATGCACATTCTCACCTGCTGTACAATATGTAATATACTACAAATACTGAATGCGATAAAGTGATATTTTACTCAGTGCAATATATTTTTGACAGAACAATGGCATTTTGATATCATCTTTGCTGTGACCTTGGTATGAGAGGTGGTGCTTGTTGACGTGAGGCAGTTTTCAAACTGTAAACTGTGCGTCATCCATTATTGTCAGAATAGTTCAGAAATGTCACTGCTCTGGTGCCCTAGAGCTTTGTCCGCCCTCCAGGACCTTTCTCACCAAACCTCATTATTTGACCAGGGATTTGGTCAAACCTTTACCTCGTCCTCCCCACTCGCGCCGGTCACGCTCACTCTTAGACTACTCCTTACTTGGTTGTTCATATCAACAAGGAGGGCTGTCAATCTTGCAGTGCTGTTCCTCAAGTATCTATTTTTATATCAATAGCTACTATAAGTATGAAGGTATCATCATTATTAAACACACTTTTAGAAAGGGTTCCTAATGTAACTCCCATGTGAGACTTACTTAGAAGTTAAGACTTTCTTATCCGAAAGCACTTTTGCCTTTGGTTGATAATTAGTTACACTAATGAAATACATAGCTATACGGATCATGCTATGGTCAAGCAAGGGCTATATGATACAATTAAAAGTGCAATCACAAGTATTATTTTTGTACTGTGAAAAATAGTGTTCGTTACCTCATGGAAGAGTATGTGTTTCTGTCCTCTTCAGCGGAACAGAGAGACTCATGGGCTTCCACAGATCTCTATGAGCATTGGTCAGGAGACACTACTTCTCTATGGCATCCTCATTTCATTCTTCTCATCTGTTCTCCTCTCCTCTCCGCTCCTCCTCTCTCCTCTCCTTACCCTCCCTGCCTTTCCTCCTCCCCTATCTTGTCATTCCTAGAGTCAGACTTGCCATAGGGTGATGCTCCCTCTCCTTCATAACAAATTTTGACTCATGACTTGTCATGTTCAGACAATGTTGTTTCTTTAAATTGATTATTATTTTGTGGACCATAATTAAGTTAACCTAGGAATTAAAGGAATTACTACTACTCTTCCCTGAGACAGTCATTGATAAATCCTTTGTCATGCCATTTTCATGTTTCGTCCTTGAATTCATAAACTTTGTTAAATGTATGACATGGATAATATTTCTACAAAATTATTTTCATTTTTTATTTCAGCAATTCTGTTCATCATGAAATAACCTTTTCCTGTAATGATGAACTTGCAACGGTAATTATCATGTTGTTCAGGGGAAATATGTGCTAAAATCAAAACTTCGATGTAATACATGGACGTTTCAAGTTTTTATTTTATTGTTGGTCAGTTAAACTGGGAAGAAATGTAATTTTATCTTTAAAGAATACATGTACAAAAGATGACCCCTTTTTGTATGTAAATGGAACCCAGAACAGAATGTGTTCTGCTGTTCCATTTGGAGATATTAGCACAAAAATGAATGAGCTCTTTACTCAGTGGTGGTTGTCCTCTGATTGAAACAGTAGTTAAAACACTCTGTTGTCCTGCTAAATTGCACGACTGTAACTGGGTCGTTTAATTGTTGTGTTAAAGGATGTTCCCTGGTTTATTTATTTAATTCTTCATTTATTGATTGGTTATATTAATCTATTGTATTACCCACCAACAGTTTGACTTTATTTTGAATGTTAAAACAAAGAACTAAACATAGATATGAATAATGATGAAAATGTGTTTTGCTAGGGTTGTGTGATGTTGTTGTCAAAGAACCTGTATAAAATCCAAACTGTATATGATTTTATGAGATATTTCGCTGTCATGACGACTGCATCTTTGTAATTATTGAAATTCATTATGTCAGTGTTTCAATAGTTTCAGAATTTTGTTTAAAAAAAAAAAACCTAAAATGTAGTGAAGACGTCTGTGTTAACTTGCATGGGAAAGATGTACTTGGTGCAATAGGAAATGTGAAAGGTTTTAGCAGGGTTAGGCTGTTTAGTCATTGCTTTGATACAGAAAACTGTCTGTTACGGATTATTTCGACCTTGCTGTTGTAGACCTGGTTGTGTTGTCCTTCAAAGCCCACTCACTATACTATAATGCATCAATTCCAAGTGTCAGGGTGCCTATCAGTGGGCCACATTTATTAAAGATCACCATAAACATGTGCTTGTCTAGCACTTCATTGAATCTGGTCTCTGTGTGGAGCTAAGTAAACCATATTCATCAAGTGTGATTCACATGTGTACATGCTGCTGTTATAGATCATTAAACATGCAGCTCTGTCATATATCATTAAACGAGTGCTTGGAATATATGGCATTCGCCCACGTGATATACTTTTCCCGTACTGTTCTCCCATTGCTAGTTTTCTTGATACATATTTTAGGTTAGATGTTCCATATGAATTATTACTAGATTCAATTTTGCCCTGAATTTGAAAGGAGAAAACCCCCAAAATGTTGGAGTCCATGTAATGTTTTAGTCGATTGATGAGACACAAACTTAAGAATGAGGACATTTTTTGTCACTGGCTATGTCATAATTGTTTCCTTTAGTTGCCCTTTGACCTATCTCTGACATGTCCTTTCCCTGGTTTTAACCAGTAATCCAATTTCTCACTGCAAGATCTCTGTCGTCTCTCAGGACACTGATGAATGTATCTACAAACATGGATTTGCACCCACCTGATTTATTCAGTTCTCACCTGGTGATCCGCCTATCCCCACTCCCCATGTTGTTTCTAGTTTGTCTACTTTAATTGTCTCTTAAGTTAACATTGTATCAATGTATTATGGGATAGAAGAGCGTGTCAAGATTATTAAGTCAAAATGACAATGGATATGTCGTAATTTTACTGAACTTCATCATGCAAATTATTCTTTAAAGGTGCAGTCTGCCTTTCTAATCCCATACACTTTTGTCAAATTCAGCAAATTACTGAAGATGTCCCTTCAGTGTTTGCCCTAAAAAAAACCTCTGGTGTTCTTTTCAATCCTGGCTCGGTAAATGGGGGGGGGGGGACGGGACATAGTGGCTCTGAATGAGCCATAAACAATCCCAGCTAATACAGAAGGGAGGGTGTAATTTGATTGGCTGTTGATCTCAAATATCAATAGCCTTTTGCAAAACAGAAAATGAATTGCAGACTGCATCTTTAAGAGTCTCAAAAGATCACACTTGAGGTTTTGTTCATGAAAATAGATTATCACAGAAACATGTACAGTCTCCTCTCAATAAACAAATTAGGCTACAACTGTACACATGAATCAATAATTATTTACATTTTTGTATATTTCCATTTTAATACATTATAATGTTGTGATTGAGATGAAAAACGTGTATAAATGATCCATTTTAGTACAAATATGTCTAATTTGTTGTCATTTCTGAAATACTGTGCCTTGTCATTGTTTGAATACCATAAAGAATATATAAGTCTTGAAGTCCTCCACGACTCTAGCAATCAATGCTGCTGTGACTTAGAGTGATAACGTTTGCCTCTTAAAATTCTATCACACAATTAATCCAGTTGAGATATGTAGGCCAAGGCAAACATTGTATTGTTCCTGGAGTCCAGACTTTACCTGAAAGAGCAAATATGTCCGTGGTTCCATGTTACTACATACACGACTAGATATAAATAACCATCAGCGACCTAGAATGTACAACGTCCCACCCCACTGCTGATGCTCTTTGGCTCCATGCATAGACAGGATGCATGAGCCTGTGTCATTATCCAATGGTGATTCGGTACGCAGCTGTCACTGTACGCTTCCAACGTAATCTGAGCACAAACTGCGTAACTACGCCTGAAACATCGATAGCCCGCCCTAGATACCGCCCAAATGGTTAAAACATGTTTTTGATAGGGTAGCATGTCATACCTGATTTGTCCACAAAGATGTTGATTGGTTGAATGGAGGAAAACTCAACACTGGATTGTCAATCGTTCCTCTGCTCCACTCTTGGTGGTCGTGATAGAACATGGCAGTACATATGGCTAGTAGTTGTATCAATCATAATGATAGACTGTAAAAAACAAACTGATTGGATAAGCAGATTGTCTGGCAAGCTCGTGTATGTACACTGTCGCGTATGCTGTTGAGTCTGCGCTGAAGGAAAGAGGAGGGCCTTGAAGACAGTGTTTTTATTTATTTCTTTGTTACCAGTGGGGAAAAAAACAATAACAACGACAGCTACATTAACAGCTATTTGAAATCCTTCCTTCGTAGCTCTACTCAACCAAGACAGAAAACTGGAAAATATAACAGTAAGAATTAAAAAGCCAAAGCGAAGGAGGGGAGGATGAAGCGGCGCAATGCGGACTGCAGCAAACTCCGACGGCCTTTAAAACGGAACCGAATCACTGAGGGTATATACGGCAGGTATGGTGTAGCTCTATGGGTCCTTTATCTGGGGTATCGTTAGCTTGCTAGCAACCAGGCTACCTTTGTAGGATCAATGTAATGCTAACAAGCTAGCTAGCTAGCTATAACCAACTAAGTAACCCTGTAACCTTAGCTAACGCTACCAGTAAACGCTCTCATACTAACTGTATTGTAACGCCAGCAACCTGGCTGTGAATTTAAAGAGTTAACGATACGTGTGTCAACATCTCCCTGTTAACGGTTAACTGTTAATAAGTGTTGGTTATTCAAAGAAGTTATCCTAGCAATTGAGCTAGCCAATTATCCATGACCAGTGAACTGTTGGTTGTCGTGCCCCTGTGTTTTCTGTTACTGTCGTTGCTAGGTTCTTAGTTTGACAATGTAATATGATAAAGTTGGGCCTGGTGTTCTAGCCCAATTCCTGACTGGACACTCATACTTATAAACAGTGCCAACGTTACCTACAGAGTGTGCTAAAATTACAAGCTAGATAGATAGCGACTATACTATTTGACGTTAGCTACGTGACGTGTACGTAGCTAGCTGCTATTAAGTAGCTATTTAAACGCAGTTTTTGTGGCTAGGTTGGCTGACAGTAGCTGTTGTTGATAGTATTAGAAATTATTGAGTCCATCTCGATGCAATAATGTGTTGCTTGCCACCACGCTAAGTAATCATATCCTGCCTGTAGCCTGATTCATGTTAACCTATCATAGTGTAACTCCCCCCTATATTTTATGTTTTGAGGAGTGATGTACTGCACAGAAGGTTAACTTGATTTGACACAACAAAGCTCGAGTATGTGAAATGTCAGGTTCACTCTGAGACAGTACTTTAGGCAGTGCACTTTCCTTGGTTCCCATCCAAATACTTTAACATTTAAATTCGACAACCTTTTACAGGTTTCTGCTCTGTGAGTTATCATATTAAACTATATATGTTTGAAGGTTGACATTGCACACAGCAATGCCTTTTTTATTTACTCTTTGCTGACTAACATCATTGTGCAAGGCTCCCGTGCCTGTGACCACAAATCCATGGAGGCCTGCTTATACCCTCAGATACACAGGAAGTTGTGAGTGTTGGAGTTTATATATGGATTATAGCAGTGGATAGCACACCAAGTTTGAATCTCTCTGATACACTGAGGCTCTTTTCATTAAAAGCGTTCTCTTTTGGGTTTCACCCAAATATTATGGGTTTGTGTGTTGACCAAATACATAGATATAAATCTTGTAAATATGGGTGTAGGAAACACTAGTGGATATGTCTGTCCATCTGCCTGGATGTTTCCCTTATCCTTAGGCCACAGGATGATGCTGTGTCCTACATTGATTATAGCTTATGAACTGCTCTACAGATGTGGTGGTATTTAGCTCACAATGACCCAGAGATAAGAAACCGCCAGATTCGTATTAATAGCCACTGCAATACCGTTGTATTACCTCTGTAATACCTCTGTATTCTAGATTGGACATTCAGGCCATCAGCACTGACCCATTCAGCAGTTTTGGTTATGGTCACCATTGGTACAACATTCATGCCAACTTTTCTATTTTATAATGTCAGTCATGCAGATACAAACCTGCCATTCATTCAGTTTTCATACATGTCTCTCCACAATGCATCTTTTTTTGGGCCTCCCAAGTCCAGTACCTGTTCTATGTGATGCTGTGCTGCTTATTTACTAGCTTACAACTTCAAGTATCACTAATGTTGTCGTTTTTAAAAGCTAATAGACATTCTAAGTGTGTGGTAGTGATGAATCCTGTGATGCAAATACCCGTTGCCAGAATAAACATAACACATGCCCAGTGAGACTTGCATATCATAAGCAGCTTAGCCCAAATGCTAAACATGGGTGTAATCTCCCAAACCTGGGAAATGAACACATGCACACTCTCCACTAGCACATCAGGCTGCCATGTCTTCATGGGATTGCCTCAGCCCTGCTTTTAAGAGTGTTTAGCGGAATAGCCTTGGTGCAGACCTCTCGTGAGAGGAGAATTCCAGTTGTTAAATGCAGCACATTTCTGAGCATGTGTCTGATGTGACACGTTTGCTTGGCATTCCCTGTGAAGATTTGGCACACCACCCAAATGCTTTTGTCATGTCTTCATACCACTCGCAAGATGTCATGTCCACATGTCCATGTGTGTGAGTGACCGCTGATCTACCATGAAAAGCGAAAGAAAGATGATGAGACGCTATTCGCTGGGATGATGTTCAGGGTTAATGTGTATCCTGATGATTCCCTATAGTGGTGTGGCAAGTTTACATGACACACCATAAATGTACCAACTGTACCATGTAAGTGACATCAGTTTGGATGAAATTCACTCTTTCTTTTTTTCCTCTCTGTCATTCTCCATCAGTACGTTCCTGTACCTGAAGTTCCTGGTGGTGTGGGGTCTGGTGTTGCTTGCAGACTTTGTGCTGGACTTCAGGTTTGAGTACCTGTGGCCCTTTTGGCTCTTCATCCGGAGCGTGTATGACTCATTCCGCTACCAGGGGCTGGTGAGTATGTCTGTGTATGTCCATACAGATGCTGTTGCTGTTGCTGCAGCTGCTGCTGCTGCTGCTGCTGCTGCTGGAACCTTGACTTTCAGTTTCAGGTCACCGAAAATCAGCCGGGTTGTCGTTCTGAGGGCAAACCAAACCCCTCACGGTTTCAACATGGCAGATTAGGCGAATGCGGCGGACTGTAACAGAGACCGGCCGCCTCCCACACCCAGCCCCCCGTCCCCGCTGGGTCTTCCCCATTATCTGTTCCTTCCTGTCATCTCTGGAGCAGCAGGGTCACGACCACGCTGCCCATAATCTTATTTAATGTGTATTACTGCCGCTGCGATTTAAAGGCTTACATCCAATCTATCAGCAAACCAGCAGCCACGACACCGCAGCAGCATGATGGCAAACCCTCCGCCCCCCCGTGTGTTGCGTCACATTCTGCTCCCAGCCTCACTCTGGATATTTCTTTTTTCATTCCAGCATGAGTTCAGTCTTGTCCAGCACCCCATTTCCATATTTAGTGAGTTGTGATGCATAATGATTGTTCCTGTGTAATATTGTTCTCCCAGAGTAATGGGTACGGTTTCCTGTTGCATTTGTTTGTTTGCCCCGAAGCTGCATGGGAAATTGCGTTGTGCATTAAATGTCACGTATCATTAACTCAAAGTTCAGAGGAATATTAAAACGGCACAGCAGGTGCATTACATTTTTACACTACTATGTGGTACAAGACACACAAGAACACACACACTCACAAGGACACACACATAAGGACACACACACACACACACACACACACACAAACACACACACACACACACACACACCTCAGGTGACCTTTCACCTGTAAGAAACAAGTGACCAGCGGAGCATTGTACCACCGTGTGGCTGTAGGCGCTCATGTGTTTGGAGCGACCGGCTTAGTTTATGGGTGTAAAGGCCACAATAATAAACACCAAACACCACCACAATAATATTACTAGTATTGTTATTATTAGTAGTATTAGTATTTTTGTTATTAGTATTTATTTATTAATAATCTCAGGGTTGTGTAAACCTTCTCTCAAGCCCACTTTCCCTCTTTCTCTCCCTGTCTCTTTTAGGCGTTTTCAGTGTTCTTTGTGTGTGTGGCGTTTACATCAGATATCATCTGCCTGCTCTTCATCCCAGTGCAGTGGCTCTTCTTCGCAGCCAGCACCTACGTCTGGGTGCAGTACGTGTGGCACACAGGTCAGCACACCCCACCTCTCACACCCTCGCATTGATGTACATACACTCAGAATCCAGTGTTGGTTTTGGATGAACACCGAAGCCATTGCATGGCTCTAGCCCGACTGTTCAGTGTTTGTAGCCGGGGCCTTTTCATCCACTGCTGTGGAGACTGGCAGCACAGTGCTGTTGGCATTTGAGCTCAGTATTTCAGGGTGCTGTCTGTCTCTAATGAGGGTTGGCCGGGTGCGTTTTCTTTTTCTTAGAAGGTGCACAGTGGTGATTTGGCAGAACACTTGATACCAGAGGGGGTCTGTGATCCTGGCTTGTTCTACCGGGTAATTCGTAGTTAAGCTGACTTTCCAATTCACAAGTCATAGAGCTTTAACTTGGCAGTGTACTTGGGTGTATGTGAGATCTCTGCCAAAAGCAGCAGAGGCCAGTCAGCAGAAACAAAATCATACAATTATTTAGAGCATTGTTATTCTCACAAATAATAGGAAGACATATGCATTGCATGGATAACCAGCTGTTGTATTCCTAATGTGTTACAACTAATGATCAATCAATACTGTGAGGTGTGTGTAGAAAATGCACATTTAAAACATATGTGTGTGTTTTTCATTGTGAAAATATCTCTTCAGTTTTCCTTTTTATAGTTTAAACACGTCCCAGGTAAAACATTCATACTGTTTGTATGAGCCTGAAAAGGTTATTTTTCTATAAACTGCATCAACATTTCAAGCAGAAGTGAAAGAGTTCTTATTAAACGTTACAATTCCAGGATCCACTAAGAAGCCATTTATAAGTTCAACACTTTAAGCTATGTGGTGTTTCAGTCTAGCTCCAGTTACAGTAAAAACCACATTAGTGAGTTTATCTGATGATGATCATGAAGACCAGGGTGCAGTTGGATGTGTACTTATGCTTGTTTGCAACATTAACATGTAATCTACTTGGATTTTAATTTGAATGTGGGAATGTGAAGATGATGTAATCCCTCACTAAAATCAGTATTTTCTAGTGATTCCTCACCCCTAGTGATAACTGTGTATTTATAAGAGTATAAGGTAGTGCTGGGCTCAGGTGTGTGTGTGTGTACCCCAAACACCACCAAAGCTCAGAGAGAGACAGAGACCGACACAGAGAGAGAGAGAGAGAGAGAGAGAGAGAGAGAGATTCTTTAGTTCAGGAAATAATGAAATGATTTGACAGAGCTGACAAGTGTTTGAACGTTCATATGTCTCCTGTCCACTCTGACATATCTGAAGAGCGCTATGATGGCCGTGTGCTACTCATTAGTAGCTGTGAGAAGTGCTCCTCAGATGATGCAATACCGTGGACTGTTAGATATGCGTGTGTGGTCTCACTTATCCTTCTGGGAATCCATCAGGGTGTCAGATTGACAGCATCTGGGCGGGGATCAGATGGCTGTCAAATTTGGCTTGTGATTTATCCGTAGTGAAGGAGGAATGACCCTCGGGGTGAGGAGTGTCCCGGGGGATTAGTCTGATTCCTACTTGGTTTTGTCTAATCAAGAAGGTTGTTTTTGAAGATTTTTTAAACGGTGTTAATATGATTAATTGTTTTGAGTTTTGTATTTTATGTATCTTTCTTTCTCTCTCTCTCTCTCTCTCTCTCTGCCCCTCCTTCACAGAAAGAGGAGTATGTCTCCCAACAGTATCACTATGGATACTCTTTGTATATATAGAGGCAGCTATCAGATTCAAAGATCTGAAAAACTTTCATGTGGACCTGTGCCGTCCATTTGCAGCACACTGGTAAGTAGCTTCAATTCACCACAAATTCACAAATGAATCAAGTCTGATCACAAGCACCAACCAGGTGAAATTCTGGCCAGTTATGTATGTAAGAGCCAATCTGGCTGTTTACTGTAAGGACGTGAGCTTCCAGGAAATGCTGGGATGTCCAGCACCAGGCAGAGGATGATGGAGCTCATTAAGATCTTGCTTCTAAAGCTTGCACTGTTCAGTGTCTAGGGTTTAGGCTTGGTCTCATAGTGTTATTTCTCAGCAACTTTCCATGACCATGAAGGACCTGAGTTTGGTTCAATTTGGCACAATTTGGTTCAACCTAACTGAAGTGGTTGTAGCGTTTTGGAAACAAATAAACACGGCAGAATGTGGACAACTGAGGTGTGAAAGTGATGACTGAATGGTCAGTATGCCCGTTGACAATGCTGCATAGTCGCTTCCATTGACTTGTTGCACTTTTAACAAACTAAACTGTAGTTAGAGATGAGACTGTAGCGTCTGAGCATGACTTAGCCATGTTGAGATGACTGGCTTATTAAACCACAGCTGAATGACAACTGCAAAGCCATATCGTAGCAATCCAACTGTGTTGGGCAGCTGTCTAGACGCTGCAGTGCTGGGTGCTTTTTGGAGGCTGTAGAGGCCTGTTTGGTGTCCGTGCGGAGAAGATTGCCTTGGTAGCCTTGAGCTACACCAGACTCCTCACACCCCATTAACTTGTGTATAGCCGTATTACTTCCGCTTGTTGGGTGAGAAGAGCAGGGAGATGAGCCTGGGCTCCTCCAGGCCTTCCCCAGGCAGTGGCCCTCTGGCTCCTCCAGGCCTTCCCCAGGCAGTGGCCCTCTGGCTCCTCCAGGCCTTCCCCAGGCAGTGGCCCTCTGGCTCCTCCAGGCCTTCCCCAGGCAGTGGCCCTCTGGCTCCTCCAGGGAGGATGCATTAGATCACCCCCTGAAGAGCATACATGAAGAGGTCCTCTGAAGTGTGAAGATGACTGGTGCCTGATCTTACTGGTGGTTTGGTCAAATATATAAGGCTGAAAACGCCTAGGGTCTTCTGTAGAACTAATCTACAAAACCTTGTTGTGAATACTGCACAAATACAAGAATATTCTTGAAAGATGTTTGTCACGACCTCACATGCCATTTGCACTGCTAAATATGGTTACCCACAAAATGTGTTTAATACATTATCAGTAGAGAATTGAGAAGACAATAATCTTTCGTTCCCCCTCCCTCCCCCGCTCTCCCTTTTCTCCCTCTCTCTCAGTATTGGCTATCCAGTGGTGACGCTGGGATTTGGCTTCAAGAGCTATGTGAGCTACAAAATGCGTGTGCGCAAGCAGAAAGAGGTGCAGAAGGAGAATGAGTTCTACATGCAGCTACTACAGCAGGCACTGCCCCCCGAGCAGCAGCTGCTCCAGAGGCAGGAGAGGGAGGCAGAGGAAGGTGAGGAGGATGAGGAGGATGGTGCATGTGTGCCCTCTCTCTCTCTCTCTCTCTCTCTTACTTCATTCACTCTCCTTTTACTTTTTACCTTTGGGAGCTCACTAGCCGCGGTTCCACTGTTGGGGCGAAATACAGACGAGCTAATGTGTGTCAAGGCCAGTTGTGCGTCCAGGGCTTGATTGTGCCTCCTCTGGGCTAGCAGCCAGGGGGTTTTGGCCCGCCAATTACCCTTGGGTCCAACAGGACTGACTGGTGCTTGAGGCGGTGTCAGGTGAGGTTAGTGGAGTCATGCAAGAGAGGTTCAGTGCCAAAACAATTCATTATGGCATGCTACCAAATAAAATGGTGAATTGTTTTTAGCTGGCCAGCATGCAAAATCAGGGCCTTGCTTAGTATTTGGGCTAATACAAATCTGCAGTGGTAGCTTGATCAAGTAGGGGGGAACGACCAACGTGATTGTAGTGCTTTTGATAGGTGTGCAGCACTGCAGACTTGTTTGATTGGCATAAAGGCTAAGAAATTTAGAGTTGCACAATTACCAGGATCAATTACAACCAAAGTCTCTGACAATGTCAGAAAGTAAATTTGCTCCACGTTACAAAATGATTCAGACAGGCTGTAGACACGGTGTATGTCAATCTCAACATATTTCAACACAAAACAATATGTATGGATGTTTAATTACCATCAAATTCAGATCGGATGATCATTAAAGCTAATTCATTGCGAGGAAAGATTAGCATATTATATTATATATTCAGGCTATTGGGATATGGAATGCTAAATTAGCTTCTACTCCAGTACATGACAGTTTTGAACAATAGGGGAGTGACGAGTCGAATGCGATGAAGGATACGCTTCATTTGAGTCCACTGTACCAAGCGAAGCAACAACAAACAAACAGCCACTTGGGTTGCCCTCAGTGTCAGAGTGAATCAGAGTCTCCCAATCATTCTTCACATACGGCCCCATTCACACTCTCTCCATTCACATTCATACCCGCTTGATCTCAGCCTCTCGCTGATCCTCTCACTGAGTCCCCAACCACATCTCCCCTGTGTTCTCCAGCTGCAGCAGCCAAAGGGATGTCCGAGGACTCCCAGCCGCCCGTGTCCCAGAACGGAGGGCCCGCCGTGGGCAAGAAGCCGTCCTCGGGGCCCCTGCCCGAGCTGGAGTACCGGGAGAAGGGTCGCAAGGGTCATGGGACAGGTGCCCAGCAGGGCGGCGACAGCAAGGAGCAGGAGTACATGGAGACACAGCCCAACGGCAGCAGCAAGAGACTGAGCCACAGCGACAGCACAGAGAACCTGCTGCTTAAAGAGGAGAACTCCTCCTCGTCCTGCTGCTCCTCCTCCTCCTCCTCCTCCTCCTCCAACAACAACTGTAACGCCAAGAACCAGAAGAACGCCAGCGCGGGAAACTCGTCGCCCCGCGGCCACGGCACGGCCAACGGGAGCGTGCCCTCCACGGCACCGCAGCCCGCCTCGGGGGGCAAGGGCGACAAGAAGCAGAAGAGCGGCGGGGGCAAAGGCGCCTCGGCGTGTCACGGCAAAGACACACTAGACAACTGCATCCCCAACAACCAGCTCAGCAAACCAGAGGCACTGCTGAGGTAGGCACTCTTCCAGGGTCCCATACACACACATAAGGACAAAAACACTCAAATGAACAGTTTTTTGGTGGGTGCGTTGAGTGTAGACAAGAAAATAATGGATAGTTATAGCCCCAAGTCCAGTCCAAGCACAATATTGAAGTCCTCTCAAGGCTGTTCACAGCCACACACATATAACTGAGGAGCCACACTCCGCTTTTGAAGCTACAGAAGCACTCATTGTGCTTATAAGCACATAATGGTAAATGGACTGCATTTATATAGCACTTTTCTACTCACAGAGCACTCAAAGCGCTTTACAGATGAATACCTCAAACATCTACCCATTCATACACCGATGGCACAGGAGGAGGCCTGGTCAAACTAGCAACCTTCCGATTGCTAAACGGCTCCTGAACCAAACATCGGCAACTGAATCCCCCTCAATCAAACACAGCATGCACAACACGTAAACATCACACTGACAGAGGCAGAATTTCACACGAACACACATACACACATACACTCTCACACTGAAGCTAAGTCATGGCCGTTCATGCATAAGGTAGAAATAAGGTGATGAAGTTCCATGCTGAAAATATGGCTTTACTGGTGTGATGCCACACGCCACAACACTGGCCTTTCCTCTGCTGCCTACTTCATCGCCTTTTTCCTTTCCTACTCCGCATGCTTGCTCCTTATTGACTTTTCCGGCAATTTCTTTCTTGTCTGTGTGCCTCTCTCTCTCTCTCTCTGTCTCTCTCTGTCTCTCTCAGGCTGGAGCAGGATGTGAAGCGTCTGAAGGCGGAGCTGCAGGCCAGCCGTCAGGTGGAGCAGGACCTGCGCAGCCAGCTGGGCTCCCTGGGCAGCGCCGAGAGGAGCGTGCGCTCCGAGCTCGGACAGCTGCGGCAGGAGAACGAGCTCCTGCAGAACAAGTGAGTGTGTGTGTGTGTGTGTGTGTCTGTGTGTGTGTCTGTGTGTGTGTCTGTGTGTGTGTCTGTGTGTGTGTGTGTGTGTGTGTCTGTGTGTGTGTGTGTGTGTGTGTGTGTGTGTGTGTGTGTGTGTGTGTGTGTGTGTGTGTGTGTCTGTCTGTCTGTCTGTCTGTCTGTGTGAGCACATATACCTGTGTGAGAGCTTGCACCTGTGTGTGTAAATCACTCTATGAAAATGAGACCTCACGACTGAAAGGTGTTGAGAGATGTGGTAGTATCTGTTAGCGCAGTGTGTTTGCAGCACCATGAGTTTTAATTCCTCTGGGGTAGACATACGGTTAAGATATGGATACGTTGGTGTGTATGGATGCTGTAACGATGTCTGATGTGTGTGACGAAGACACTGACCTTAACACGTGGTTGTATAATACAATGCAATGTGTTTTTATATGTATGTCTTTCTCTCTCTCTGTGTGTGTGTGTGTGTGTGTGTGTGTGTAGGCTGCATAGTGCGGTGCAGGGGAAGCAGAAGGAGCGCCAGGCTCTGGGCTCGATGGAGCGGAGGCTGAAGGCAGAGCAGGAGGCGCGAGCAGCTGTGGAGAAACAGCTGGCCGACGAGAGGAAGCGCAAGAAGCTGGAGGAGGCCACGGCCGCCCGCGCCGTCGCTCTCGCTGCCGCCTCACGGTACAGACACACAGACACACACACACACAGACACACAGACACACAGACACACAGACACACAGACACACAGACACACAGACACACAGACACACAGACACACAGACACACAGACACACAGACACACAGACACACACAGACACACACAGACACACACAGACACACACAGACACACAGACACACAGACACACAGACACACAGACACCATTTCCATTTGCATCACAGAAGAGAAATCTGTGGAGATTTCAGGGATTGGTGAGAATTCCGTTAAATATTTCAAATTGCACTGAAGAACTTAACACGTACATTTTTACAGCACTCCTAATAAGATTACTATAAAATCTTATCTATGTAATAACACCATATGTTGGATAAAAATCTATCTCAAAAACGTCCATTCCATTTAATGTACCGAAAAGGCAATTTGTGTTATCCTTGCAACATTCTAGTTGGTTAGAGGACTAGGATTTACTTGGCAGATTATTATGATATTAAACTGTCTAACACACCCCATAACCTTCTGCACCTAATGAAACAGTGTTGTGTAATGAACCTGTGTGTGTGTACTTTCCCAGAGGGGAGTGTACAGACTCCTTGCGGAGGCGAATCTCGGAGCTGGAGGCGGAGTGTAAGAAGCTCAGCAAAGATCTGAAACAGAAAGAGGAGCAGATCCACGAGCTGGAGCTCACAGTGCAGGTGCCTCACACACACGCTCACGCACACGCACACGCACACGCACACGCTCACGCTCACTCTCACTCTCACGCTCACTCTCACTCTCACTCTCACTCACTCACTCACTCACTCGTGCAAACGCTCTCTGTCACACACACTCGCTCACTCACTCACTCACACACTCACACACTCTCACACACACACTATGAACCTGCACACAGAGGCAATGTAGGCAATATCATTCAGTTCTACTAGCTACGCTTTTGGCGTTCTTGTCATTTCATTATATTGCATGTATTGTGTCTGGGTGCGAGGGCAAGCATCTCGCTGCCTTGTTGTGAACTTGTCTTTGACCCGACCGTGTGACCTCCCCCCCCCCCAATGTCTCAGGAGCTGCACAAGTATAAAGAGAATGAAAAAGACACGGAGGTGCTGATGTCTGCGCTGTCAGCTATGCAGGAGAAGACCCAGCACCTGGAGAACAGCCTCAGCGCCGAGACGCGCATCAAGCTGGACCTCTTCTCTGCCCTGGGGGACGCCAAGAGGCAGCTGGAGATCGCACAAGGTGTGTAGAACGGCCCAGCACTCTGCTGCTGTCATCAACAAACACCCTTTCCAGAACACTTTCACCTTCACCCAGACAGGGTCATAAGAAGTTTTACTAGGTGTGTTCAGAAGGTATTTCTCTGGGCCTGACCAGTATTCAAACACAAACGTTTGCGTGAACATGACCTGACATATTACCCAATGCATGATTTTGACACCTGTCTGTTGCAGTCTAGAGCCTGACTGGTGAAGTTAGAATGAGCATTCGTGCAAAAAGAATTGGGGAGAATAGAGTACATCACATCTTGTCATAAAACTAAACTAAGCTTGCGTGGGATCGTGTTGTCTGAATGTGAAAAGGGCATGTGGATAAGATCGTGTGAGTCATGCTCAAAGCAGAAGCGGTGTTTTGGTTTCCCCCCGAAAAGGCCACGCCTCGGTGCTGAGTGGTTTTGTATCGTGGTCAATCTTTCACAAGTAGTGGCAGTGTTGAAAATGCCTGTGGGGACGGTGAAAGCTGACAGAAGGCTGACCGATTCGAATTTCACTAGAGCCATGGCATGCCATGCCATTCTTAGTGAAGATTTGGGCATTAGGAGGGTGGGTAGTAGTGACATTTCCCCAGCGTGTCCTGATCATCGAGGAGCAGGAGGGCGCTTACTGCCTGCGGCCATCTTTCCTGTTTGACTTGGCAAAATGAGATGCCAGCTCAGGATCGTGGGAAAAAATCTATTCCGTTGAGAGGTGTGATGATTGCCTTGAGTTAGACTCAGTCTTTTCATTTTGAAGTAATGGTTTTTTTTCAAAGTGCATGAATCCTCTTGTTATGCTGAGGTTCTAATTACTTTTGATATGTTGTTATTTTTGTGACCTTGAATGGTTGCACCTCTTTAGCAAGTCAAAATCAGTCCTGACACATCTCAGTGTAAGTCCTGACTCATCAAGGAATCTCAGTGTAAGTACATTGGCTTTGACCTCCTGCAGGGTTAGCAGTGTATGTGGGGACAAAAGCTCTGGATGGGTGCCAAAAAGATGTGTGTGTAATTGGGCATAATGTTAATACTTTCCTTAGGAGGGCCACCGAGATAATGTTGCTACTATCCTGACAACAGCACCCATAAAATGTTGGTGATCTCACCCGATTGGGGAGGTATCAAGTATTCAACAGCAGATCAGTTACGTTGAACTGAAAATAAATGAATCAGTCTCATAAATCAGTCCAATTAGTGTCCTAAAATGGAACTCTGATTTAATAAAGTAATTGAATGAATAACTCCAACCCAAATGACCTCATCAACAGCTAGTAAAGGTTGAAGGTCCGAATAGTAGAGGTTGACAGCATTCACTTTCGTGCAACATTAAATAGACCAGCATGTATAAGCAAACGCATTACTTTACCAAATTATCAAAAGTAAAACACATAATACTGTATGTAATCTATCTAGAAGTACCTGACTAGCAAACTAAAGGGGAGTGTGTGTGTGTGTGTGTGTGAGAGAGAGAGAGAGAGACAGAGAGATTTCTAGGAAAGTAAGTCAAAAGTTCAGTGCGAGAGTCCCAACTAGCGCATGCATAGAGCTGGCATGGAGAGTCTGCAGGGAACAGAGGAGAGAGAGGAGTGAGCGGGGGAAGCCCTGAAAGCCATTATGTTTCACACTGGAAGTTCAGTTTAAAACACACAATGAACAAATGAATTTGTGGAAAGTTCCAAGTGTACCTAAACCAATATATTTTAGAACCTTATCGAATCATGAATCTATTGAATTGTCATCGTCATTCCCTTAGGCAGAAATAGCTTACTGGGCTTGTGACCTTAATAGAAGTAGTGATGTATTTCCCGAACTGAGAAATGAGACTGCAGTTTCTCGTTAAACACGCCTTAAACACCAGAAGGGTGGCGCTCTCAGTAATTGCTCTGAGCATCCTATTATCCCACACTCCTCTGAAGAAGAGATGAATAGAATAGCTTGGCACAGAGGACAGCTTTTGTTTCTGTTTCCGGGACGCCAAGGACAACTTTTGTCTCGGGTCCATTGTACTCATTCCAATAGTTTTCACCCATAAAGGTGAAAATCACTCTCCACTCTGTGGTTCTGTGACCGGTTTGAGTGTGAAGCTCGAAAGAGCCCGCGTATAATGTTGACCTGACGTTCCAGCAACGTTGTTGTGGTTCCCCTCAGATTAGATCTTGCTTGTCGTTTTGCTGTGGTCATGCTCTTGTTATGTCTGTGTTATGTTGTAACGGTAATGTCATGGCCTGTGTGTTGTGTCTACAGGTCAGATCCTGCAGAAGGAGCAGGAGATCGCCGACCTGAAGCAGAAGATCGCCGAGGTGATGGCGGTCATGCCCAGCCTGGCCTACTCTTCAGACACCAGCGGCATGAGTCCCGTGGCGCCACACTACTCTTCCAAGTTCATGGACACCACCTCCGGCCTGGACCCCAACGCCTCCGTCTACCAGCCCCTCAAGAAGTGACCTCCCTCCTTCTCACCGTCCCTCTCCTACTTTTTCTTTCTTTCTCTCTCTCTCTCTCTCTCTCTCTCACTCTCTCTCTGTGCCCCTCTTTCCTTCTTTCTCCATCCATCATGGAGGACAAAGAGGGGCCCCAAACCAGAGGAACTCTGCATGTCTGCGGCTTAGAATGTTCTTTCTCTCTCTTTTATTCCCCCCTTCTCATTTCTTTCTCTTTTGTTTTCCTCTTCCTCCGTGGCTCTTCCCCTCTTTCCCCCACTCTGGCCGGCGCAGCAGAAGGATGTCGTGTTGTGTGACTGTATTTGTTGTAGTAAAAACTCAAAAGACAAAAAAAGAGACTTCAAGAGATGGTCAACTAGGAAGTTGTTTTTTTTTCTCTCGTTAAAGTCTGGAAACCTCACAGAAACGACGTTCCATCTCTCATTTAAGCATAAGGAAAGGAACCCCCGCCCAAAAAGCCTTTTCTTGTCATTCTGTTTCTGCTCAGCTTGGCTCAACCCATTTTTCTGGAGTTTAACTGTAGATTGAGTAGGATTACGTTGGGGTGTTGTTGTCCATCTCCTACTCATATTCTACCTAAATGCTGCAGAAAACAGTCACCTGCAAAACAAACAAAAAAGTCACCACCGGTGGCAATAAAGGAATGTAATAAATTGTGGACTAACTCTGTGGTAGAAGTTCATGTCTTCTTTGAATCCCAGGAACAGGAGGATTCCCTCATCCCCCAGCATCCCCTGCCCTGATGAAGAGGTTTTGGTCACGTGATGTCAATTGTCTGGTCTCCAGTTGATTTGGAGCTCAAATGGAAATCCTCCTAGATAAAAAAGAAATCCAGCAAAGGAGAACTTTTCTTTTGAGAGAGCATAAATGTAAGCCTGTCCGATCCCTTAAACCCCTGAATCCCTTTTTTTTTGTAAGCTTCGCTACTTGTGTTCAGGTCACACATCCATCAAATGAAAGCTGATCCGTGCCTTGAGACAGCAGCTCGTTGGTGGACTCTACAGACACCCTTGTCCACCAGGGTCAGCGGGGCTCTGTCTCTTGAGATCAGACTGAACACATGTGAGAGAGCTACTTCTGCTCAGTCAATAGGGAGCTGGATGAGGACTGGTTACGGTGAGGCCTAGCTGATGCCTTTGGTGGGTCGTTTGCAGAACTAGAGCACTCTCTGGAAGTTTTTATTGAGTGTTGTACAGGTCAGGGCAAAGTGACCTGCACAAGGCCTTCAGGCTGGGTTCATCAGAGTCCTTGTGCGCTTCAACTGGTTGTCATTGGCCTCTTTGTAAAAGTCTTGCAGTCATGTGTCCAATCAGGAGATAGAACAGCCCTGGCCTTGGTGAATACTATGCCCCCTGGCAATGTCGCTCCTCAATAGCGAACCCTAGAAATCAAATCACGTGAAACGGTCTGCTTCCACAGCAGCACTACTGGTCAGGTCTGCCGAGTGGTTTACTTTATTGAAAGTGATGTCTGTGTTATAATGAGTTTAGAACATATGAGAAAGGAAGGAATTGCCCACATTATTCAGTCCTGTTGACTATTCTGTTCTGTTTTCATATGGCAGTGTTAGACACAATACCTGACCACAGTGCTGATCGTCTTGACCTGAGGCCTGTTTTGGTTTCCATGGGGGTCTAGCTCATGTTTTAACTTCCTCCCCTGGCAGCAAAAGGTTCATTCGGATGTCTCCTGTTGGCAGTGTTCTGTTCTGGTGGAGCCGTGACGGTGCATCATTTGATCCCAATGAACGGTGGAGGAATGTCACAGTATTTTTATTTTGCTCAAAATAAAAAGTATTAGAGATACGTTGAGGCCATGAAGTTTACCTGTTCTGTTTAATGTTTATGTCCCCTTATGGAGGGCTTAGATTGATTGATGGATTTACGTGATTTTGCTGTCATTTCATGTGGTTGGTTCTTCTCAGTGTTTACGTGGTATGCTGGACAAACAGATTTTCTTGTTTTAAAGTGCAGATGACAATGGCTCTTGTGTTTGAAAAAAAAAAATGGGAAAAGGTCAGTCAGCTGAACGTTTCATGGAAAAAGATTTGTTTTTGTTTTTCCAATTGCCCTTGGCCATTTCTCTCTCTCTCTCCCCTCCAGTCTGGATCTCCGTTGCGGTCTCTTTCTGTGAGGTTTTCAAGGGATTAAAGGGTTTTCTTGCACATGGAGTTTGCCTGGTTATTTATGTCTGTGTGAAGTTTCCTGAATGTGAAGCATCAGATGATAATAATAATAATAATACATCACATTTTATATAGCGCTTTTCCCAGTTCTCAAAGACGTGTGAAAAAGCAGTGACTTCAGACGCAGATGTCCTGGTTCAAGTCCTCTAAAGAGTTGTAGTATGGCAACTTAACACAGGCCTGCTCTAACAGAAAAAAACGAAATCCCATTCAAAATCTTTACTCGAACTTAACTATTGGTAATAGTTTACTTAACAGTGTTAATCTACTGTACATAGGCTGTCTGGTAAAACACCTTTGAATGTGCTGTGGATGCAGTAAGCTTCTTTAGCCACTAGAGGGAGGTAAATGCACTGGCTCTCAAGCACTTCTACTAATGATGGTGTGAGGTCCTAAGACCATGTACAGCAGACATTGAATACTGAATTTAGTAGTACAACGTGCTTGTTGTGATCTAAGAGCATGTTCTTTCATGAAAGTTTAAAGTCAAGGCTAGTAAAAGTATGGTCAAAAGTGAAAAAAATCTGCTGTTTCTTCTGCAAAATCGGCGAGGCCCAAACTTATTCAAGTTAGCTTTGTTCAGAAATGTATTTTATTCCTGCCTGAGGATGTGTGTGTGTGTGGGCACTGGGCAGGGGTTGGCTGTTAATCACTAAAGTCAAGAGTTATGTGGACCATGAGGTCCAGGGTGTTGTCATGGGAGCACTGTAATGGGGGACGTGGTGTTAATATATTGATGACCTTAATCCATGGATGAGTTTAAGTAGTTAAATCACTTTTTTCCTCTTTCTTTCTTTCTTTCTCTCTCTCTCTCCCTCTGTCTTTCTCTATTTGCCTCCCTCAGGCCACAAGTTGATTAAGAAATTATAATTAACCCACTGATTTCTGAAGTGGAAAGGATGGTGGGGAGGGGGCTTAAGGAAGAGAAGGTAATTTAATGCATGGATGACAACTGTTATGCCCATAATTAAGATGCTCTACTTTACAAGACTCCATGAAGGGTTGTTCAATTAACCAATTTACCTTGACACACATGAACATTGCACATCTGAGTACATTCATTATTTGGCCATCTTACACACATGTAAATATTTAACCCAGGTCGACATTGTGTGACGTGTACCATGCACATATATATATATAGTATCACATATCACACGATTATGAAACAGGTATGTACAGAAACTATTATGCACATGCTGTGGTTTTCCCGCCTGGAGTGGGTTTGGCTGCAGTGTCCCTGTGTGGAGGCAGAAAAGGCTTTCATGCCAACTAACCCTGCTAACACTTGATGGCTGTCAGAGTGGCCCTATGTGCACAGGCCAGGAGGTGTTCTTGCAGTCTCTCTGAGGTAAAAAAGAAAAAGACAGCTCAGGCCCCCCCCAAATGCGCACATATTACTTTAGACCTGGCCATAAACATGATGTTTCATAATCATATTAAAAGGACTTGAGTTAAGCCTGATTGTGACAATTAAAATATGAATAAGCATTTGTGGATTATGCAGTCGATAGCCAAACACTGGGGCTGTTCTTTGTGTGTGAGAAGGGTGGGCTGTTCCTGGACAGAGCCACACATTCAGCTCTGAATGACAACAAAGGAAGTAGTCTCTGCTTGGCTCAAAAAACAACTGACTGCACCCATACAGAAACACTGATGACTGCTGTTTCTGTGTAGACGTGCCATGTGCAGTCACGGTTTTCCAGTTGTAAAGAAACATCATTAGCATAAAGCCCCCAATCAATAATTTACAGCTCCATCATATTTAGCATGTTGCTCACGTTCGCCATAGCAGTGCTTGCTGTAGTGGAAGACGGAAAACAGCAGGGACTGAAGGCAGAGTAAACATCAAAGAGTTCTGTTTCAAATGTGGTAGTTACACTAAGCTTCCAACTGATTCACTGGCTGGTTTCTTGTGTGCCCTCTCTCTCTCCCTCTATTTATCCCTCTTTCTCTCCCTCTCTCTCTCTCTCTCTCTCTCTCTCCCTCCCTCTCTGCCTGATCCCTGCTGCTTCGAACATGACATTCATCTTTGAGATCTATGGAGACAAAAGCTGCCTTTGTGTTGGGAGAAAGGGCTTCTGACAGAGATATAGAATTGGAAAGCAAAAAGACAGATTTGTAGGAAAACATGATGAGATCAGAGTGCCAGTGTCCTCTCTGTGGTGGAGAAATTGAAATGTTTATTTTATCCCCGCATACATAACCACGTCATGTGAATATTTACACTCTGCGTATCTCTGAGACACAGACCAGTACATACTGTATATGGAATTATGACACATACATGGAATGATGTACGTTCAAGGAGAGAGGAATATACACTGCGTGGACATCTTGCCAAGGGGAGCAAAGCAGGGACAAAGGAAATAAATGGGAGTGGTGGCTACTCAGTGGGGTCTTTGAACATCAAAAACATGTCTGATCAGAAAAATGTGCTGTGTGTTTCTGTAGCTGCTTGTGTTTGTGGGTACACGCAAGACTTCTGGATATCTTTCCAGTATCATTGTGATCAAGTTGGTATGTGGACATGCTGCATTTTCTGGATGCCAGGCTCTGTAATGAGTATCAGCAGGTGCTCCAGAGGTGTGTGTGTGTGTGTGTGTGTGTGTGTGTGTGTGTGTGTGTGTGTGTGTGTGTGTGTGTGTGTGTGTGTGTGTATGGATAGAGCACAAGGCTAAGATGCTTTAGTGGAAGCATATACTATCATTCACTGGTATTTCTCCTCCTTTGTCATAAATGAGGTGAGATGCTTTTAGAAGTAGGAACCTGTGTCTAAGTCTCAGCAAGCCCCCCGGGTCCTCCTGGGGTACCAGTCATGGCAGACGGTTGCGTGACCAGACGAATGAGCCTGTCATCCTGCTCCTCGGCTGGCTGATGTTCCAGACAGAAGATCTGTCACCTTGCACCTGGCTGTGGGGTCTGTTGGGAGTGCATCCAGAGGTGGTTCTAATCAATAGGCCTTCCGTTCAGACACACTGAACCTTCTTTCTCTCAGCATGTGTCTTAAGGACTGTATTTTCAGCATCAGGATTTTGTTCAGAATTGTATAAAAGTAAAAGCATATTCATGTTCTCTGGCACGTTTAACAAAGTAGGCTACGTAATGACAGACACTTTGTATTCAATATTGAGATTTCCTGACAGAACACTTCGGAGATAGATTTGACAACGATGCACAGGTTATGGCACACAGGCATTACAAGGACATTATTTTCACAGTAGAATTTAAGGGCAGCCTGCCTCGGCGCACCGCCTCCATTAGAAAAAACCCCCAGAAACACAGGAGATTCTCGCGCATGTGGTTACTCTGCGACGTCATGTGTATTACCCGGTCAATTTACATACGCATCACCGCCCACCGCTGGTGAGCATGAGCAGCCATCCACTCCAGCTGTCCTCTCAGACGGGGGAAAACAGGTTGGGCAAAAAGTTTGGGAGTGCGTGAAAACCTTGCTGAGTACTTCAAGCCGCAAAAACAAAATCCCGGAGCGCACAGGGCTCTGACCCCGTTCGTTGGATTAAAACTATGGATGCTTTGAAGTCGGCTGGGAGAGCCATTATTCGGAGCCCTAGTATTGCTAAGCAATCTTGGAGTTATGGCAAACACAAAAGTAAGTTTCGGTCTTTTCGCAATTAGACAGTTGAAGTATTTTTAGCATTGAGTCTTGATACTGTTATAAATGTAACGTTAGCCTTTTGTTATATGTTAACGTAAAGGGTTAAGGTTGTCTGCTTGTCCAAGGTAGCTATGTAGCTAGCTGGTTTATAGGCTGGCAGTGTAGCGGGCAGAGTCTTTGAAGTTGTACTTGACCTAAACTGTTGCGAAGGATGTCGAACTACAGTACAGCACCTATCTCAGCTCAAATGTAAGTGACGTTAGCTGTCATGGTAGCTACTGTAAGTTTATTATGTTTTGTACTAATAACAAGATGGGGTGGTCAAACTACTACGACGTGTAAAAGCTGTCTGGGCTTGGTAACAATATAGGTGTGGGATAGGTAGCCTTATGCTACGTTTTGGTTTATAGCCAATATCCCAGCTAGCCATATGTTCGAACCTGAACTTGTTGACTCTGCTCTCCAAATGTAAGTTAGTTTGGTAGTTATTTCCATCAGGCCAGGTAACACGTTAAAGTAAGTGATTTCGACTTGGGGGAAATCTTCTACTGTCAGACTACGTTTTCGGATCTGAATGAAGTTAAACACGCAGTTCACTCTAGAGATTCCTTCACGCCAACGTATCTGGCATGAAGCTAGGATAACCTTTAAGCAAGCTATCGATAGCTACGAGATGCCTCTATCCGCGCTTTATGCTTTCAGTTTTATCACTTAGCCTAGCTTATTTTATTACATTTGTGAAAGTATTGAGGGTCAGTAATGTCGTTATTCTAAGTGCATTTGAGTCTATTAGCTTACTTTGTAAAGGATAAACGTGTCTATGAATGGTTTACTGAGGACAATGGACAGCGTTTTCCAACTTCTCCTGTCTGCATTTTTTCAGTCTGCATGTTTCTCATAGATGACTGGCTTGCACGTCACGTTGAATTGTGTCAGGCTAACGTTAAATGGGGTTTATTTGCAGCTGGTAATCTTTATGTCTCAAGCTTAATCGTTTATTTAATTTGCATCAAAATATATCGCCACGTCACCCGTTCCAGTTTGCTATGTATTGTTGTCTTGAATGGTGGGCATTGCAAGTAGAATATGGGAAAGGGTTGGAGACGTTGATGGCAGTCCATGCCGGTTAAGATGTCTTTATCGTGCAGCAACTAAAGTTTGGTGACACCACAGAAAAGCTAGTACCTCATTCCCACTCACACTGAAAGCCATTTATCTACCGCTATTGTCACACTGAAAGCCATTTATCTACCAATGTTATGGTCTCGTGAGGGAATGGGAGCAAAACATGAAGTCGAACCGTTGACGTCAAAGTGCGCCGTAATGTGTGTGTGTTTTTCTTGTAAATTAAACGACATGACTGAACTGTGATGAAACATATAAACACTGGTGTTGTTATTGACAAATTACCTTTTTAATTATTTTTTTGTTGCATTTTATGGGTTAAAAAAGTGTCTCCTACAGTAAAAGGAGGCTTGTTTCAACAACACCACTGCACTTCCTCTTTTGGCTTAACACACAACGTCATCACCCCAGGTCTATGGGAAATGTAGGTAACCAATCTAGTAACAGAACCGTGAATGTAAACACATAAGAACGTGGGCAAGATCTCTGTTAATTTGATTAGGCCTAGATATTAGTCCTGGATGCAAGGCTGCATACCACAAGCCAATTGTTTCTTATCTAAGTTGGCTCTGTATCAGTTTATTAGAAAGAGGAGCATCTGTATTTTTTATGTTATTGAAAATTTGACCTTCGGGATTTCTAAATACCCTGGTATACCATAATACTTACCAAGCTTGCAGAAGTTCGTACTCTGTAGCATCACGTTAAATTCAGTCAAGTGGGAATACACAACACTGAGACTGAGTGGGTATGTGGGTATATTGTTCTCTATCCATTGTTTTTACCTGATCCATGAATGGGTTTTGTATGTGAAAGAGGCTTAGGTGATGCACTTTTGGATGCTGTGACTGGCAGGCAGCGAATAAAGACTCCTGTGGAGAGAATATCATCCTTGTATAGTTCTAGATTAATCGTTGCACTCCCTCGCATTCATTTGACAATAGTAAATTAGTTACCGCAAAAGCACACACCTTGAGTACACCACCAATAAACTGTTTATGTCTCCTGCTTTATAATTTATGAGGCGTCCTGAGTGCAGTGACCATGCGGAAGCGACGTCCTGACCTCATGATAGCTGTTGGCATCTTGCTGCTCACCAAAGCTCCTGCTGGGGCTTTGATCTCCGGACGGGCTGTTTAGCAGTGCGAACAGCGGGAGCTGGCCATGCGCAGTCACCCGACTCGGCTGCACCACCTCTTGCTGCTGTAGTGTGGCTTTTCAAAGAGCAGATTAGCTGCTTGGTAACCTTATTGTTTGGTTTCACTAGAGACCCCCCCCTTTTCCCCGCGTGCCATCCTCTGACAGAGCTATGCTTTTGGGGCCAGCGTGTTGCCACGTGCTTGTTTTCCTCTTCGCTTTTCATTTCAGTCCCCTAGCAAGCACACTGGGGCCACTGGCACGAGCTGGCATTAACACCGTCTCGAACTAAGTGTGCATGGCCAGTGTACGGCACTGATAACACTTATAACCATGGCAACAGGACATGGGAAGGCTTTCACTGTGTGGCTTAATGGCTGACACCAACTCCCATCTTCCGTTGCTATGGCTTTGACCTCACGTTAGCCCCTTCTCTCTTCTCTGCTTTAAATACCTTTCCCTCTCTTCATGTCTGTCATTTGTGTGTGCATGTGTGAGAGCGTAAGACGGACAGAGAGAAAGAGATGGATTGGTGACAGAGAATGACAGAGGGTTTTCCCAGTATCTTTGTCCTTGCACATGGCTTCTAGTTGAACCATTAGTAGCAGGTTCTGGTGAAGAATTGTTTGAACTTGTAGCTAACAATGGATGAAAAGCCTACGGTTGCTTAGCACCATCTGGGTGTTTTTTTTTTGCGACCGACCTGAATGTTTTACTCATGTGTCATTCTCTCTCTGTGGTTTGTTCACCAGAGTGGGTTTCGCTCTGATTTTGGGTGTGTCTGGGAGGGCATCTGTTGTAACAGTAGTTACACCATGTTGTTCCTTGTCTCCAGTGTGCTTGTTACCTTAGGCACAATGGGGAAACATCCAGATTGCTGAAAGAGGTGGGTTGTCTTAGATTTACCCCCTGAGACGGTGTTATTTTTAACCCTCTCTTGGCCTTGTTCGTTGCTGATCATAAGAACACTAATCAAAGCTAAGAGTGTTGTGTCTGCATGGGGAAACTCTGCACTACAAAATAGTTATGCTTTATCTCCTTGTGAAAATCCAGGGGCTTTTCTCTCTTAATCTGAATCTGAAAAATGGAGGGAACACAGCAGCAGGTGGTCTAAGATGTGAATATTTATTTGAGGCAGTTGTCTGTGCTGAAGAACTGGAAGGGGTTGTGACTAAAAATATTGTAGTACATTTTATCAAATGTTTTGAAGTGGTTTGTGGGTTAGCTTTAAGGATAGGCTCAACCTCAGCCTCAACCTGAAAGAAAAGAGCCTGTTGGAATGAAGCAAACAGTAAAAGCTATAAAACTGTGACTAAAACAAACTGTAAGCTTCTGTCTACTTTGAAACTGGAACATGCTGAAACTTTACTCAATCTACAAAGGACTTTTGCATTGCATTGTCGTAACAGGCATTCATTTTGCCTAGAGCTTGATTTGCAAATGGTAATAAACCCAGTCCATGTTGCCAATTAGTTGTTTTATAAACATGCTGATCGTAATCAGAGTTTGCTCTTAACAAAGGCTTTGACTTAGCCATAGTTCACAATTAGAATGATCAGAATCTGTTGCCGAACCTGATGGGTGAGGACAACCCCTTTTGGGGTCTAAGGTTTTAGAGAAAACCAGTTTGGGCACTTCATCTCTAAGTTCCTTTTTGACGTTCTTTCTGGCAAGAGTGACACCCCTGCTTTTGTATAGTAACCAGTTGACTGTGACCGGACTGGACCAGTTCACATGCAAAAGCCTTCAAGGCATTCTGGTGGTAATGTCTTTTCGCCAGAGGTTTCTTAGAATACGTCATGCAACACTGACCTCAGAATAAAAGGTAAATTTACTGTTTTGCATTTTATAATTTTATAACCCTGTGTGGGTTAGCTGGTACCAGTGTGCTTTTCCACCAGAAGATCATGTCTCTGCTTAAAGTCATCCTCCAGGCCCAGCCCATGGCCCAGCCGCCAGGCTGTAATGGAGATTGCTTCCTCCCAGGCCCTTTTATGGGGCTGTAAAGCGTTGGGAGATTTACTGCCACATGGCATCTTCTCTATCTCACCCAGGCTGGTCCTGGGTCTTCACCCTGAGCCCTGAGCCCTGAGCCCTGCTATGATGCCACTGCTGACTCAAAATACCTGCGTTCATGATAAAGGCATGTTGTTTCTGTAGCCTTGTGGAATGTGAGAGAAGTTGCTACACAGCTGTTGTTACAGCACACTGTAGTTATTCCCTAGGGAACCATTTGTTTCTGTTTGCTCTCAAAGTTTTCCTCAGGGGCGTCTGTGCTCAGTCTGATGGTCATCTGTGACACCTGTGAGTGTGACCCCTGATCACTGTCCTCAGATATTGCGCGATACAATTGTGCAGAGTGAGTCTGCACTTCTACCTTAAGCTATTTACAGCAAAGCCCAACGCCACAAATCCCATTAGCCTTGGTTTATTTACGCAGCCTCCTGCTCATACTGTACCTGCCCAGAGTCTCTGATATATATGGGCCTGACTGTCATCCCATCTCTTTTTGCACGGTCTCTCTCTCTCTCTTTCTTTCTTTCTTTCTTTCTTTCTCTCTCTCTCTCTCTCTCTCTCTTTCTTTCTTTCTTTCTTTCTTTCTTTCTTTCTTTCTTCCTCTCTCTCTCTCTTTCTTTCTTTCTTTCTTTCTTTCTTTCTTTCTTTCTCTTTCTCTCTCTCTCTCTCTCTCTCTCTCTCTCTCTCTCTCTCTCTCTCTCTCTGCACTATCTCTGGCCATCTTTCTGCCTTTGGCTGGTTATTCTCCTAATCTTTTGGTCCTTTCAAACCCCCTTTCTCTGGTTTGTGATCAATGTCTAGTTACCTTTCACATACCATCTTCATCATCTCCACATTTTCCATCCTGTTTTTCCATAGTTGAATAGGTTGTTGATATTCAGCGGAATATTCTCTTCAGATCTGTGTTGGTGAAAATGTGAACTTGTGTGAACTTTGAAACGAATACCGTATTTTCCGGACTATAAGCCGCTACTTTTTTCCCACGCTTTGAACCTCGCGGCTTAAACAACGATGCGGCTAATTTATGGATTATGATACCTGTGACTGTATACGGTGGCTTTGTGTTTACGGTGGCTTTGTGGAGCTAGGATGCTAGCATGGATGCAGCCGCATGGATGCTTAGCTCCACGCGATTTCTCAGTATCTCTCAATAACTTAACTAATGTCAAAATAACCACAGTCTACCAGCGTAGACAGAACACAACTCAAAACACTTTAGAAAATAAAATAAAAGTTTACAACAATACAAATCCAGTCTTCAAGTTCTTTAGCTCACTGGTTTCAAACTAGCGTCTGTCTTCAATCTAACGTTCTAGCTTCTGATTGACTCTTGCGACTGTGCGCTCTTAAAGCAACAGTGCACTTATCTAACTGGCAAAACTAACTATTGTATTAGTTTTGATATTCATTTTAGCCTGTGTAAAGTTAATTTGTTTCAATGTTGCGGTAGGCACCTGCGGCTTATAGACATGTGCGGCTTATTTATGTTAAAAATAATTATTTTTAAAAAATTCAGTGCGTGAGGCTTATATTCAGGTGCGCTCAATAGTCCGGAAATTACGGTACACTGCGATTTCCCTTCTCTACTCGTTTAGTGAGATTCAGTTGATAATATTTTATAGAAAACATTTAAAATCAGATAGTAGCTGAGATTTTACCCTTTAAAAAGCAGATGTATACCAAATTATTGTGCAAGAGATTCAAATACAGATGGCTGTTTCACACCCAGCAGAATTCAGGAAGTGCTCGTCAGCAGCTAATACTGCTTGCCCAAGGTTAAACTCCCCTACACTCGTTCCCACTGGGGTTACATCTGAACAACCCTGTAATCACGTTTGGTCTCTGTGGAAGACTGCAAAGGACGTGGGCATTGAGCTGAATCTCATGAATGGATCTCACAAGGGGCGTCACGGGTTCTTCATCCCTTTATGAGTACTTTCAAACGTCTGAAGAACGAGGTTCAACTAAACCTTCTCCGTCTATGTCGTTTGTCTTCTGATCTGCACGTCACAGTCCACTTCACTGCTTTCACTCCCTCAGCAGCTTCTGATCAGTAGCGAGCGGTGCGTTGTCTTAGTGTGGGGACGTAGTGCCTGGCGATAAGAGTCTTATCTGAGCTTAATCCCTTTCCTCATTGAGTTGTGATTGTTCTGTAGGCTTGCCAGATCAGGACCTGATACTGATGTAAAGTTACGCAATAATTCAGCCTGTTGGGGTGGTGTTAAAGCAGGCTAAGTTATGTAAACAATGCACGTGATGACCGTGTTCTGCCTGCTCATCTTACTGATTACACACGCAGCCCTTTCATAGTGTCACATGTAGCTTTTACACTATTGGGTATTGCTATGTAATCTTGCAGAGGAATCAAAGTAAGGGAAGCGGGAGGTGATTTAATGGATCCAATGGGTTTTCTTACCAAGTCATTTTGGGGTGAGAGTAGGGGGCCTTGTCAGACCACCCAGAAGTATTCTGTCAGACAACACTCTCTGCAGCACATGAGGCTGAGAAAAAGAGCTGTTCTTTCAGGCTGGTGCTTAAATGATAAAGGAACTGAACAACAGATAACAGTTTACTTCCCAAGGTGCAGATAACAATGCCATAATTATCTTCCCTAATGAATCTTCACTGATGTCGTGACTGGTGTAGATATTTCATAATTAGTGTTATTCAGCCTGTCTTTGCGGAAACTCCAACCTTAAAGCAGCTATTTTTACCTGTGTTCTTGTAAGAAATCTTAGAATTACAACGATACACTTTGGAAGAGAATCCAGTGTGTTTGAGTGTTTCCTGTGAAATCTGGGCATATTCTGTTTAAATCTTTTGCCTATTTAAAAAAAAAAAATTCTGATAAACAAATAATACCTGAAGCCAGAAACCACAGTGATAATCCAAGGAAGCACAGAAATACCATGAAACAGGATATTTTAACCATTAGATCTTAATGGCAGGTGTGAATTTTTTTGTATTGAGTGTTGCATCTTTCAACAAGGCCTTTGCTAGACTTAGTACCGTAATTTCCGGACTATTGAGCGCACCTGAATATAAGCCTCACCCACTGAATTTAAAAAAAAATATTATTTTTAACATAAATAAGCCGCACATGTCTATAAGCCGCAGGTGCCTACCGGTACATTGAAACAAATTAACTTTACACAGGCTAAAATTAATATCAAAAGTAATACAATAGTGATGCATATTATTAGTTTTGCCAGTTACGATAAGTGCACTGTTGCTTTAAGAGAGCACAGTTGCAAGAGTCAATCAGAAGCTAGAACGTTAGATTGAAGACAGCGAGATAGAAGAAAGACGCTAGTTTGAAACCAGTGAGCTAAAGAACTTGAAAAGACTGGATTTGTATTGTTGTAAACTGTTTTGAGTTGTGTTCTGTCTACGCCGGTATACTGTGGTTATTTTGACATTAGTTAAGTTATTGAGATACTGAGAAATCGCGGGGAGCTAAGCATCCATGCGGCTGCATCCATGCTAGCATCCTAGCTCCACAAAGCCACCGTATACAGTCACAGGTATCATAATCCATAAATTAGCTGCGTCGTTGTTTAAGCCGCGAGGTTCAAAGCGTGGGAAAAAAGTAGCGGTTTATAGTCCGAAAATTACGGGTATATAGTATTAAACTGAAATGTGAAGGTAAATTCAACATTATTCAAGTTTTTGGTTTTACTTTGGTCAACTAAAGTCAAAGATGAGACCTCAGCTGGATGAATGATTATGCACATGACACAGCCTGTAATTATTGTTATTGTGCAAGATAGAAGATTAGAAGATGCATGTGTGGTTTTACGCCATCCTTAGGTTATGTTGGTGTGCCGTAGCCCAACTGATTCAATTAAACTGGGCCCGACCTCATTTTTTTTCACATTATTTGATCTGCAGACTTGCTGACTAACTTTCTGTTGCGACTGAGCAGGGCAGGAATTTCACCAAAGGCATAACGGGCGTCTCTTAGTACTAGCCAAAAGGGGCTATGAAGACTATACTCTTCTAATAGGTTCTCTTTGCTACAATTCTTTTAAAGTAAAAACGAATTGTTTGGTTACGGCAAATTACCATATTTTTAAGGATGGCCTGTTGACGGTGGAGGGGGGAGTAGAAACAGACAGGGAAAGAGCACAACAGGGGGCTGTGATGGTTGCCATGGAGTGATCAGTGCATGGTAGGGCAAGGTACTGTATCAAGAATGTGCTCCATGTCTCTGTGCCAGTCTTCTCTGATTCCTCCATTTCCATCGCCACGGTGCACTTCTTTCAGCTCCCTTGCTTGTTATCTCCTCCTCCTACGGATACATTCGGTGTCTTTTCCAGCACCAGTGAGCGTGATGTTGCTGGTGTTGCTGCTTGTTCACTATGGGTTTTATGGGTGAGCAGATTTAATAGGCTTGTGGCTATTTCAGGAATCTTTGTGAGCTTGAGAGAAAGAAACTATAGTGGAGTAAGCAGCTGATTTATTACCAAATGAAGATTGAGTGTCTGTGTTCTTCTGGTTTTCTTTGTATTTCTGTGGACTGAGATCCTGCTTGTCGCCTTTACTGCAAATTCTCGGAACTGTAATTGGTCTCGAATGTTTGCTGAAGGGCCATGTCTTGTGCCCATCTGATCTAGAAGACAATGCACCTTCACAGGGTGGGAAGAGGAGAGCAGCATGTTTCCTTGATGGCTCCTTGTCATTAGCCTGGTACTATCACACACATACACTTCCTGGATCCCAGTGAAAACTGAGTTGGGATCAATCAGCGACTGGAGCCAGACCACCTTGTGTAATTTTCAGTGAATCCATTCCTAATTCTAGAACTTTAACACATCAGAGCAGAATTGCTCCGAAAAAAATCCAGAACTAAATATCGTTAACTTTCATTAAAAGCAGTGAAGGACCGTGGGTTTTATTTATTAGGATTTACTGTTTTTTGGTGGCAGGAAAAGTTGTTTGGGCAGTCATCCCTGGAGAAATATTTGTACTGTTATAGTGTGTAAATGCACAATTTTCTAGCATTTCCAGACAAACGGGCCTCAGAAATGCCTAGTTTACTGTTGCTAGCTAGAGCTGTTTTGAAGCTTTAGCCTATTACTTACATATCTCACCAATGCTCAACAGCCTACAACTAAACAAAATTATTACCGGACTATGAGATGAGATCCCACAAATCAGTTGGTCAGCATCAGAAAAACAGACCTGCCCCAGCTTAGTGAATTACTTCTCTTTTTACAGGTTGCTAACATAATATCAAACAAACCCAGAGCGTCTATATTACATGCGCCTCCATTTTCTATTCACTGACACTACTGAGAACGTGGTGTCGACTTTGAAGGAGCTCCGACTGAAGCTTCTCAGAGAATGAGATTTGATTGACGTCCCCCCATGTCCTGTGCCCCTGGTGGTTACAGAGGTTTATGTGTGTGAGCGACAGGGCCATCGAGAAAGAGCCGCACCATTTTTCTTTGTTAAAATCTGGCTTGTGTAGCCTATTTTAAACATGGTAGTTACTTATATTTAGTGTAAAACGGCATTGAATACATCTATATTTTGTATATACCACCCAGCCGGCTTAGGAGAGCCCGGGAGCTAGCTCTGTCGACCCACTGGAGGCTGCCTGCAGAAAGGAGGGACATGCCAAAGGTCAGCCATTAAAAGTCCCAGTGTGGCTTTTGTGACCTTCAGCTTACCAGGAAAATAACTTTCAGCTCCTCTGCCAATTGGAAGTGAATTGCATGCTGTACATAGGCTTCAGATAGGAGTTGTCTTGTGTGTGCACTAGAGTAGGAGTATGCACATGCTTTTGGACTGCTTTTATAGCTGCCATTTTTTGTCAAGGGCATCACAAGGATGCCGGATGTAGCGGAGATTGGTGTCAGCATTGGAGCATTGGCAGGTGCAGCACCAACAATACGGTCAGTCAGGGTGAATCTTCCTGAGCTTGTTTAAATCCAGAGTGAGTTTTAAAGAGAAGGTTTAATGACTGCTAATTGTCCTTTAGTGGTCAAATGTTCCGGTTTCATTCTGTCTAATCTTCCCTGAGTCACAGTCCCTGTAACAGGAAGTATCCCCCCTCTTGTGACACGGGACCCTTGAGAGTAGGGCAGGAGTAGTCTGGAAACATGGCCCTACGCCACTGATCGCCCCGCCCCGCCCCAACAGGATGTGTGACATCACGGCAGGGCACCCCCATGACATCTGGCATGGGTAGCTGGTGTACAGGATGTCGTCTGTTGTAATGTTACAAATGACTGGCTGAATGACCAGTGATGACTGTGATATTAAGCTATTCTTATGGATCTAGACGTGTGTGTGTGTGTGTGTGTGTATATTTGTGTGTTTGTACAGTATGTGTTAGTTGTGAGCTGTTATAAATGGCTTGTTGGTTCTCAAAGGTGGCATGTTTGACAGAGACTTTTGGTTTGCTGCTGTATGTAGCCAGTGTGGATGCCTGTTATACTCCTGGAGTGACTGCAGATCTCTACTTTGGATTCTTTATGACCTAAGGACTGTGGAACCATCCAGAGAATGTGGTGTTGTCATGTGTGTGTGTGTGTGTCTGTGTGCATAATGTGGTGTTGTCATGTGTGCTAAAGAGGGTTTGGTGTGCCACTCTGGAATGCAAGACTTACCAGATGATGGTGGATGGTGGCAATGATTGATAAATGACGAATCAACCAGTTAATCAAGACAGGCTTCTGTGTGTGTGTGTGTGTGTGTGTGTGTGTGTGTGTGTGTGTGTGTGTGTGTGTGTGTGGGGGGGGGGTGGGGGGGGGGGGGGTCTTGACTGCCATCACACGAGTGATTCAAAGTTTCCATAGGCCACAGATGGAGTTGTACCCTGTGCAGTGCAGACACCTTGGCTTTGACATTTACAAACAAAAAATCTCATGTACAGCTTTCCACTTTCCACTTCTGATATTGCCTACTCACTCTTCCGTAATCTCTGCAGTTTAGCCTGGATTAATACCTGATCTTTACTAGTTTCCACAGGGATTTAAAAAGCCCCCTTCTGAACGTGGTGCGACACAAAAGGCGTTTTAAATGGAGGTGTCTGATTCGCAAAGCTACTCTTTAATTCACTGAGTGGAATTTTCTTTGATCTTTCTTTAAGGGAAGTTTTTAGTCTCTTGATTTGGGACACGCATCTGGGTCTTTGGATCTTCGACATATACTTCACTGCTGGGAGTGTGTACATGTCTGTTGGTGTGATGCAGGGTTTAAACAGAGCAATGGGGTGGGTCTACTGTCACTTACCTGTCAAGACTCCATAAAACATCTAGTTTGTTTAGGGAAGTAGTCCTAAATAAATTGTGTGTGTGTGTGTGTGTGTGTGTGTGTGTGTGTGTGTGTGTGTGTGTGTGTGTGTGTGTGTGTGTGTGTGTGTGTGTGTGTGTGTGTGTGTGTGTGTGTGTGTGTGTGTGTTATCAGTGTTCAGGAGTGAAGTGATGTGGTGTGGAAGCTTGGAATCTGAATCAGATCTCAACAGATGTCATTTCCCTCCTGCTCTTTGCTCTCCTTTACTTTTTTCTATCCTTCGCATCGTTCTCTCAATGTCCTCTGTAAAAGGTCAAAGCTCTGCATTTGAACTCGCTTTCTCTCTTTCTCTACTGCCTTTCTTCATTCTCTCTTGCCTCTCGGTGCCTTTTTCCCCTTTCCCCCCTGTAAAGGCTTCAAAGGTGTTCTTTGTCCCCCATCAAGGTTTGGCAGTCAATCAGAGCCCCATCTACTGCCTACTCCTGTCTCTGGCATCTGTTTTCCCCCTCTCCTTTCTACTTACTTTTCTCTCCATTCTCCCTCTCTCATCTCAGTTTGTCTTGACTTGTCTCTGAAGTGGGATTCAGTCATCCAGCTGCTGAAGGCCCTTCTGCTCCACTTCCAACTTATGTTGGTCTGTCTGATTATCGCTTTATTTGTTTATTTATTTTTTGAAACAGGTCAGGTGTGATGTGGTGGTAATCTGAGTGGATTTGCTGGGCTTTTAGTTGTAAGGCCATAAGCTGAAGGGACAGTGAGAGGGTTATGGTGGGACCTGGCTCGTCCCCTTAAATAATGTACAAAAGCTTCTCTGAGTGGGTTCACACACACACACACACACACACACTCACACACTCACTCACTCACACACGCGCGCGCACACACACGAGAGCGGTCAGGCCCTGCCATATAAGTACTTGAGTAATGAAACCAGAGGGGACAAACCAGTACTGACTGCCATGAGGAGGAGTAGAGGGCCTCACTGCGGTCTCCCTATGTCTTTCACTCCGAGGGAACTGTTGAATCCAATACACGTCTTGGTCTGTAGTACAGCTGTAGTGTGAAACTAATGGACAGAAAAGCTTGTGTTGTCAGTATGCGGTTCATCTGTCTTGACCTGTATATAGTGTCATCATTATTTCTGGAGATGGACAGAAGATGGTGAAGCAGTGAAGTAGAGGCAGAGAGAGAGACCCTCATGCTAACTATGCTAAAATAAGATGAAACCAAGAAGCCTGAGCTCAGGAAGTGTGAAATAAGGTCTGTCAATAAGTCTGGTTCCTCAGCAGAGAAAGCAGAGAAGAAGGACCAATCGGTGACATAGGAAAGGCGAAGAACTCGCACGCACTCTCCCTCGCACTCGCACTCGCACACACGCCTTCCCCACCCTGCACCACATTGCATTTCTTACTCGGAAATGAAGTGATCTTGTGCAGCTGTTTTAGTGTGTGTGTGTGTGTGTGTGTGTGTGTGTGTGTGTTTGCGTGTATACATTCGCAAGTAATTGATTCTTACGGCTGGCAGGCTCCTTTGAACTGTGCGCGTGTCTGTGTGTGTTTCCGGCAGCTGAACACACACTAGTCTAATGTGGGTTAATTTAATAAGGGGAGAATTGGCTGGGTCAATCATTTGTTTTGAATGTCCGTCCGTCCGTCCGTCCGTTCGAAGATGCAACCAATTTAAAGCATCCGTTTCCAGACACTGCCTGACTGATTGTGCCTGGGTCTCCATATCTCCTTGATCATAATAGAGAATGCTGATGGTGGACTCCCCACCTGGCATGTTAATCCACGAAGTGCAGTGAATCTAAAGAGTTTTTAGAGTATTAATTCAATTGTATGATTAACTGACTTGGGAAGCATTTCCCTCATTTGACTACTCCTAATTATACTGATTAATATGCATTGATGACCAAAGGTTAGGATCTGTGAAGGCCAATGTTGCAGTGTTGAGTCAGTGTTGCAGCATGTAGTTGAATGTAGCCAGAGGCAATGCTCATGTCATTGGAAGAAAAACAGTTTGATGACCAAGGACGTGTGTGTGTGTGTGTGTGTGTGTGTGTGTGTGTGTGTGTGTGTGTGTGGTGAAGCATCAGTAATGGCTGTAATATTTGTCTCACTGACATATCCTTTGGGACATCAGGATGTGAATAGAAGCATTCATGGGTGCATTTCCCACATTTTTGCAGCTAGATTACTCACTTACGCTTGGTTGGAATCAATAAGATTTCTCAGTCTAAACTCACAGGCACTTCTTCAATCTCAGAGATAAATGAATCATTTGAACACGCTGGCTCCAAGGTTTGTCAGTACATTGTGTGAGAACTGGGTCTCCAGTCCATGGCAATCTGCATGTGGTGCGGCTGCATGTCTGCATATAGTCATAGTCACCCACGCGCCTTCCGCTCTGGAGCAGGAGAGTACTGCACTTGTTTGTAGTAGCCTAATATGTGAGTTTGAAGTCTCTAAACTACTCATTATGTTTAATGCTCATCTTTGTTCTCTCATGGTTAGGGTATAGATTTGTGTTCTCTCTCTCTCTCTCTCTCTCTCTGCCGCTCCCTCCGGCACACAACAGGGCTTCTCCTGCCGCCTCCTCCATCTCAGTGACTGTGTGTGACTAAAGTGCAGTGAGTTGTTTGGAATGGCCCGCTGTGGACCCAGAGGGGCCGCCTCCCCCCTCTCCCCTCTCCAACTCTGCACTTGGGCTCTACTGCGCTGGGCTGTACTGAGCGCTGGTTGTGCTACTCACTGGGCCTGAGATAAATGAATCATTTGAACACCCTGGCTCCAAAGCTTGTCAGTACATTGTATGAGAAGTGGATCTACAGTCCATGGCAATCTGACTATATGCAGTGTTCATACACATATGCAGGGAGAGAGTCTGAAGTGGACATCTGCCACACTTTGATGGTTAGCCTTAGTCATTCTTGAGACGAGGGTCGTTGCATACTTTCATCTGCCCACAAGTATGTTTTGGGTTTGTAATATTGTGAATTAAGTTTGGTTTGCATGTTAAATAGTAGGATGTTATTATAATGTGTATATAATGCCTGACATGCACAAAACAGTGATAATAATGATTGCCTGTGTCTAATTTCAGTCTAATTTTAGTTTTGAAAAAAAAAAAAAAAAAGAGTTGCCACCCCCTCTTTTGTAAACAAAAAAGCGATTAAATACACTAAACCAAGGATGCATTACATGGGATTGTCCAACATATAGGAAATAAATGAGAATGAGAATACGCCTTGTATGTTTAGTCATGTCACCATTCCATAAGACTTCAAAAGAATCTGTGATTCACCTTTAAGCAGCACCTTTGTGTTTGATCGTCGTCCCATGTCCTGCCTGTCCAGTGGTGGCACAGCTGGTACTCTGCCAGTGTTATGGGCTCTGCCCTGTTGCTCTGGCTCCTCATCCTGCTGCTGCTGCTGCTGCTGCCGGCTCTGTTTGATCTGCCCTGGTCTGATCAGTGCTGATACTCACCTTCTTAAGCCTTCACATCATCAAAGGGATAGGCAACCTCACACGCACACATACACACATACATGCACATACACACACACACACACATACACACACACACACCATTGCTCTGTGCAATAGATCACATACACACACATTAACAAGTCAAGCTTAAGGGACACACAAGACACAAGCTCTGCAGTCGGAAACATTGAGGTCACGAAGACACCTGTTCCTCTCGCGTGACTGCATTGCTACTGGACCGTGATTTTTAACCTGTATATCGATGTGTGGATGTGTGGATGTGTGGATGTGTGGATGTGTGGATGTGTGGATGTGTGGATGTGTGGATGTGTGGATGTGTGTGACCAAGAGGTGTTTGATTAGCCCCAATTAGCCACGCTTGGCTTTGAAGTTCACACGGTGCACTCGAAAGCCTCGCGCCCGCCGTTGCAACAGCAGCTGTGTCCCTCCATCAGCTCGCCTTCCTCCCCTCATGCCTCTGGGCTGCGGCCCTGTTTGCACTGTCTGCTGTGGAGCGGCAGGAAAGCCTTTGAAGTGCCAGCACAGTGCCACCACTTAGGCCCTCACACATCACAGGCTGTCCCAAACCTGTGGCTGGAGGGGCTACTTGCACCGTTGCTAGATCTTCACCTGCTCACCACACTTCTGACGGTTCTGAAGAGCTACTACATTACATAGGGTAGAGGAACTGCAGAGGGTTTAAAGCTCTGCATGTCAGTGACTATTTAAAATCTGGTTGGTGGTTTTGCAAAGCCTTATTTAGTGTACACGCATTTAATTCTACCATGAGCACCAACTGAACTCCTAGTCAACCCACAGCGATTTAATTCAAACGCCTACGCTCTGGGGCTCTGCATGTGTGTGCATGTATGTGAGAAAGGAAAGGAGGGAGAGACACTGCAGTGGGAGTAGAGAGGGAGGGAATTTAATGCTCCAGATGCAGTGTCCTGGAAAGCAAGCCATGTCAAAACATATCACCGTTAGAGTTCCTCAGTGTGAATGACAGCTGTCAATCCACCATATTGTCTTCATGGAAAGCTTGAAGGAGTGTCTTGATAGTTCCTGAGTTTTCAGTGGAGTTTATGGAGAGTTTTCTTTTTCTTTCAATACTGTGTTCATCACAAAGCTCACAGCAAGGGCATTTGATCAGCTTCAAGTGATGCTTTGTGGTGGCTGAATCTTAATGAGTGTGATGAGTCTGTGACCAGAGATGAGCAAAGACATCAGTGTGCTGTGGAATAAGAAGTAGCCCTAGCTTAGCCTGCAGTTTGACCTCTGACGTTTAACGATTGGTGCGGAGACTAACGTCATATGCAGGTTGTGGCCCTGCCCTAGTTTTGCCCCTTTAGTGCGATGGACCTTGGATGGAATCCAAATACAGGTCGTTAGGGATGCCATGCTCATCCAGTCCGTTAAAAGCACCCCGTGCTAATTCCCTCAAAATGGGCCGGCTAAATGTGTGTGGGGGGCAGCAAGGCTGGAGAATGGTCAGGCCATTAGGGTTGGTGGTTGGAGACCAAGAGCTGTGTGTGTGTGTGTGTGTGTGTGTGTGTATGTCTGTGTGATGAGGAAATAGGATTGAACGGTCATTTTGGAGAGTAGTGGATTGTGTGGGTCAGGACGGTTCGGGACTGGCTGGCTCGTGATTGCAAGCATTAAGGATAACTCGATGTCCGCTCTGTGTGGGCAGGGCTCAGTGGTCTGGAGATTGGCCAGTTTGTTGTTCAGGTCATGATGAAGGTCTTTTAAGTGTGAGGAGGGTGTGTGTGTGTTGGGTGACATGGGGTCTGGGCATGGGCCAGGTCATTGTGCCGAGCTGATTGGATGATGGGATATGAGTAAGTGTGTGTGCAGTGGGCTGGAATATGAGCGGCCCAGTCAAGCAGCATCACAAGGAAAACCACAAGTGCCAATTACTGCTGAACACACCATTTTATATCTGGCACTGAGTCAATGTTCTTTCTCTCTCTCTCTCACATCCTCTTTTCATCTTTCCTTCCTCTCCCACCCTCTCTTTCTCTTTCTCATGCTTACTGTTTTGGCCAACTCATTCTCACTCCTGTTAGCGGGGACACATTTTAAGGTGCATTGATATTTCTTGTAAACAGAATGGGTATATGAGCTGTAAAATGCCGTTGTGCTTTCAGGACACCGCTTCAGTCTGCTTTTGATTATCCTTCAGCTGGATGGGATCTGGAAGCCTGCTGTTGGGTTTGTCGTTCTTTAGCTGCAGAAGTCTGACGTGGCCAACCCCCCCATATTTCACTGCGTTCTCTGTGGTCTGGCCATTCATGCCAGGGATTCATTTTGGGTAGGAAGGACGTCATGAGTCGGGTGTCATTTTAAATGTATTTATAAAAGCGTTGGTTTAAACTCTCCCACTGGTTTGCAGAAATCTGGCAGACCGTACTCTTTTCAGCTAAGAGATGCCAGACCATAATCTCAGTGAAACCTGAGCTGAGATATTGCCTAGCAACAACAGTCAACCAGAAGCAGTGAAGGGGGGTGTACAGGAGAAATCTTGAAATGGGCTAAAATGCCTGAAGTTACCATTATCCTTTTAGGGCAGTGGTGTTCATTCTAACCTCTGAATCCATGATTGAAGCATTCCTGTGCCTGATAATCTTCACAACCCTGGTGATGGTCCGATCTGGCTGGCTCTCTGCTGCTGCCCCAGTGAAAATTGTTTCAAATTCGAGTTAGTGCTGGAATTCAGAGAGATAACTGATAGCCCTGCTATCTGGTTCTGGTTTCCCCCTCCAATCAGCCAGAGGGCTGCGGACTCCTCTGCTTGTGGTCTGTCGGTCTGAGCTCCCCAGGGTCACTAGATTCGCACAGAACATGCAGGCCAGGCCAGGAAACCACTAAAGCACGGAAACACTACTTGACCAAAGGGCTTCTTCCTGTGCCTTCAAAAGAGTTGGTCTTCACTGGTGCTGCCTTTGAAATGATCATGGTAATGGCACACATTCATCTCAAAATAGCTCCCTTTAAGTGAGGTAATGTGTTTGGTGTTTTTACTGTTGCTGTTATCTTCAGTCCCATCATATCCAAGGCTTTTTATAGAGGTTTAGTAAGGTCCGGTCACATTTCTGCCCTACCGATTCAAAGAGCCGGATGATTCGGTTCATTAGTTCCATCTCCTCGTTTTAAGAATTGTGTAGCCTAATTAATAGCCCATTCCATCATCAAAGACCTCTAGAAAGGGCCTGTCCTTGAAATTGAAACGGCCTGCCAGACGGTTGAATTATGGACGGAAGCTGCAGGTGTCCAGGGAAGAAGATGACCCTTAAGTGACCCCTGCAGCTCAGCTGGGAAGCTCGTTAGCTGCTGCTTTCCTGGGAAAGTGACCACTCTCGGGTGGGATTTAACAGTCACCAGGAACAAGGACTGGAAGGATGTTTTCACGCCTCTTTCATTCGTTTAAATCGAACTCTGGTGGATTTTCTCCCTTGGTTTGGGCAGATGTGAACACAGATCACAGCTGTCAAGCGTAGACCAAAACCACCGCGCAGAAACCCTTGAGAGGAGGTGGTCTGGGTCAGGTCCCTCTGGAGCGCCGAGACCCTTGAGAGGAGGTGGTCAGGGAATGTAAAATATGCTTCATGCTCCAACTC